>NC_142069.1:33387320-33687320 GCF_059756535.1 Pantherophis guttatus
GCTAGACAAGAAGAAAGTTAAAGAAGTAGCAGCATAAGTGGTATTTTCATTTATACTTCCAACAAAAGGCCAACATCCAATGAGGGAGCAAAGGGTTTTAGAAATGAACCACTGACTTAAAAGCTGGTGTCGTCAAAAGAACTTTGGTTTCCTAGACCATGGTTTGCATTACCTACATGAAGGGCTACTGACAAGGTTTGGATTGAAGCTCACAAGAACTGGAAATAATATTTTCAGAAAATGACTGGCTCATCAGAAAAACTTTAAACTAAAATTGAGGGAAGAGGGAACCTTTAGAATCTAATTCCAAGAAAAAACCACTAGATAACTAATCATATAAGGAAGTAGTGTGTAAAGAGAAAGAAGAAGAAAAAGAAAAACACAATGGAGTAGAGAGTGATGGAAAGGAAATAAACCCAGTTACAAAGTAGGAGATATAAGAAACATACCCAAGACTCATAAAGGACTCAAATGTCTATACATGAACACTCAAAGTTTAGGGAACAAACAGGGTGAACATGAAGTACTAGTACATTAAGGCAGATATGATATAGTTGCCATTACTGAAACTGGGTGGAATGAAACTCATAACTGGATTGTACTGATGGAAGGATACAAAGAGGAGGTGTATTATATATAAAAGATCTCTACACCTCTACAGAAATCCACCAAACCAAGGATGAAAACCTCCTAGAATCCATATGGATCAATATAAAAGGAAAATAGAATGACATTGCTATAGTCCTCAACTTATGACTACAAATGAACTCAAAAGTTAGGTGGTTAAATGAGACATTTGTTAAGTGAGTTTTGTCTCATTTTATGACCTTTCTAGCCACAGTTGTTAAGTGAATCATTGCAGTTGTTAAGTTAGTAACATAGTTGTTAAGTGAATCTGGCATTCTCATTGACTTTGTTTGTCAGAAGGTCACAAAAGCTGTTCACATGACTTCAGGACACTGCAACCATCATAAATATGAGTCAGTTGCCAAGCGTCCAAATTTTGATTAGATGATCACGGGGATACTACAATGGTTGTACATGTGAAAAATTGTCATACGTTGCTTTTTTCAGTGCCACTGTAACTTTGAACAGTCACTAAACAAACTGTTGTAAGTCAAGGACTATCTGTACTACAGACCACCCAAGCAAACAGAAGAAATAGACGAGTGGTTTGCTAAAAATTAATGAATGTAGGAAACATATCACAGTAGCAATGGGAGACTTTAACTACCCTGATATCAACAGGGAGATAAACTCTGCAGCACGTGGGAGATCAAAGAAGATTTAGCTGACAACTTTGTCATGCAAAAGGAAGAGGAGGAACTAGAGGAAAAGCTATACTGGATCTAATTCTTACTTATAGAACAGAAGTTATCGAGAGAGTTGAAGTTGCCGGAACTTTGGGCAAGAGTGACCATGTCAAATTGGAATTCAATATAATGCAAACACAAGCAATGGAACATAATTCAACCAGGGTCTTAAACTTTAAAAGATCTGATTTAACAAACTCAGAGACAGCCTAAGAAAGTTTCCATGGATGAAAATCCTAAAAGGAGAAAACAGTTCCAGAAGCATGGGAAACTCTGAAAAATATGATCGTAAGAGACCAGTTCAGCACATTACCACTGAAAAAGAAAAGTAGGAAATCCAAGAAGAAACTAGCATGGTTGCACAAAGATCTCTCTGATAATCTGAAAGACAAAAAGGACAAGTACAAAAAAATGGAAAGAAGGACACATAACTAAGGCAGCATATCAGCACATAGCCAGAATCTGCAAAGATGAAGTCAGGAAAGCAAAGGCTCAGAACGAACAAAGACTTGCAACAGAAGTCAAAGATAATTTTAAAAAGTTTCTTTCAACCTATAAATATGAAAAAAGTCAAGGAGACAGTAGGTCCACAAAGAGAGAAGATGGCAAGGAAGTAACAGGTAGCAGAGACAAAGTAGAACTACTTAACTCATTTTTTTCATGTAAAAAGAAACTATAGCCTAATCTACCAAAAACCTAACCATAAAAGACAGACTAGAAATAAAAACTAAAATAAGCAAGAAAATGGTTAGAGAACACCTCTGATCTTGATGAATATATATCACCAGGACCTGGCAAATTAAAGCCCAAGGTTCTGAATTATCTCAGAAACATTGTATCCTGGGAGAGACTGGAAGCGTCGTGGCGAGACCGGCTGGAAAAATAGCGGGCTCCGACGAGCTCTGTGAAAATCCAGCCAGACAAACCGCTGTCGGGGGGGGGGTGTCTTTGGACCAGAACCATCTTGTAGGGACAGCGAAGAAGGAGAGGCATCTTGGAAGACCAAGAGGAACAGGCAAGTTCCTCAATAGGTCAGAAACAGATCTTCAGGGCTGCTACATTTAGTGCTGTGGGAGACTGGGAGGGGGGATTGCATGGAGTTGGGGAGATATCTAGTCATAATAACATTCTTTTCTCTGAGAGTCAAGGACATTCTGCCTGCACTTGGAGCGGCGTGATTGGGAAGCATCTCCTCTTGGGACGGTGCATTGATTGGACAATGTGATGGACATGTGGGTGCAGGGAAAGGGACTTGGACTTTCTTTTTGGTGGGAAAAACCTGGAAGCTTTCAGATTCGGGTTTTCCCAGATGTGTCAATATGACATCTCTAATAAAATGGAACTTTGAGGAAATTCTATCCTCGGAGTCTTCTTTTGTTGGGGATGTTACTTGGAACCCTGACATTTTATATGTGAAATCAATTAACATGATTGTTGCTTTCTTTATTTTTATATTGGTATCAGTAAAAAGTTGACCATAGACCTCCAGGGGAGGTATGATGAATTGAAGACAGCTCTCTCAAGGAGATCACAGGACAGCAGTTTTCTGTGGTTTTAAATGCCAGGAGACTTCCACATCAGCCATCTTGCTTTAACAGAGTCTGTTAAAGAATACCAAGTTTGCAAACCTAATTTTCTAATCTCTTTTGGAAATTGCCTATTAATCATCTTAAAGCTATTAAAGACCTTCAGAAGAGTGTTTGAAAAGTCTTCATCAGGTGAGTTTATTTTCAACTATGAACAAAAGAAAAATTAATTATAAACTAAACAACTTTTAATTTTTTAAAATTAACACCTTTCAAGCATTCCTGGTACTCTAAGCAGCTCATTTGTTAATCATTGAAGACTGCCCTGATATAGTTGATTTCCCAGAACTTGATGTGCCCCTCACATTGCTGTCAGAAAAGGAAATGATGAGTACAGCCAAATTATTGGGATGAGGAAAGCATTTTAGACAGGGAGAATATACAATATTGCATAGGATACTACAGTGTTCTTACTTAAGACATTCTCAATGTGGGAAGCACCCCCCTCCTAGAAGAATGAAATATTTTGTGGAATATTAAATATTTTGTGGAATATTATTTAGAGGTAGAAAACAGACTCACTGTTTCTTAATAGCCTCCCCCCCCAGCAGATATTTTGTGCCTATTAAGAAAGACTGGGCCAGCCTATCTACAAAGCAAAAGACCTTCAGCTTCAGGATGATGGGATTAAGAACAGGACATGATCCTTCAGGACAAAATAGGATTAACCCACTACCATTTAGCAGAAGACACAGAGCTCACTACATTGCACTATCTCCTAAGGGTATTTCAGACATTGCACCACCCCCAGAACAGTCCAAGCTCAGACAAACACCTAGGATTTTCATTTCCTCTTTTGCCTATAGAGCCAACTATGACCCCTATGTAATCCCTACACGACCCCCATAGGAATCTAAAAACAGCCAATAAAATATTAAAGGACATGTTCATGGCACAGGAACAGGAAACTCAAATACAAAGCCCAAAAGAAGGTATAAAACCACCTACTCTCAATTCCATTTTGGCAGCTGCACCAGAACCATAAATGCAGATGGTTCTGTTCATCATTAAACCATCTTTCCAATCAGCCTCCATGTTTCTGATGTCTTTCTCCCAGCTTGGAACTGAACCAGATGGATTTTCCTTCCAACATCAAGGTGTTATTGTAGTACTCCAGTATCATTTCTGCATTGATATACTTTTGTGTTTGACAGCTAAGTGAACTGTTTAAGCTAAGTCCCAGGATATCTAAAATGACAAAACAATCAATAGGTAAACAAAGTTTGCCCATTTATCTTACCTTTTCCCACATTCTGTTTTTGGGATTAAGCTGATATAGCATTTCCTTCACAGATCCCTAAAGGGAAAAATAGCTTGAAGGCTTTATAGGTTTCACAACAATTGCTGCCTGCAATTGCCTGCATACAACCGGACAACTACACACTATCTTGTTGATTCCCAGTTAAGTTGCAGGTAGTACTGCATTGTTTACAGAGCTTTGCAGTTGTTCCTAGCAAAGAAAGAAGGAATGAAATAGACAAGAATATTACTAGTTCCTGCTTCCTTTTGTCAGGGGACTAACTTGTGTGCAAAGTATCGGGTTGCTTGGATTCTTCAGTTTTTAGTGACTGCTTCATGTTTGGAGGATTGCTAGAGGGTCTTTTTTCTTTCATGTGGAATAGAGGAAGGGAATTATTGTTACTTGAGAACTGTCTCTTTTTCTTAGCTAGGCAACCTCCAGCATACGGTTGTCCATCTACACAAGTTATTTAAAACATATCACCCCTTTTCTACTTTTTATAGCAGAGTACAGCCTTAAGTACCTTATTGCTGGCCTATTATCCTTTTATTATCCTTACTAAGATACAGAGGAATGGTGACAGGGTAACTTGGCAGTTTCTCCTTAATAAGGGTACATATCTCTGTTTTTGCAAATGACTAGACAAACAGATACTTAGATTTGAGGGCAATAACATTTATTAAATTTCTTTCTTGCATGAAAGGCCAGCTTAAAATGGTTACTGATAAATTAGGGAATGGAAATGCACTAGGGTGGAAATACCATTAGACCTTACTGTCTAATTGCTTATAATAATTCAATAGGTTGGCTTATTCCTATGTACCATGTTTCCCCAAAAATAAGGCCCTGTCTTATATTTTTTTGAACCCTGAAATAAGCGCTTGGCCTTATTGCCATACACTCAAAAGCCCAATTGGGCTTATTATCAGGGGATGTCTTATTTTGGGATGTTTGTTTTACACAATTGATCTGAGGAATACCATCATCACAAATGCAAATAATCAGGTACAATGTATCACTTCTATTCAGATAGATACCATAGATAGATAGATAGATAGATAGATAGATAGATAGATAGATAGATATCTGCAATTTGAGTACAAAAAGATGTAATCATATATAGTCTTCCCTTGTTTTATGCTATGATTATATTTCCCCAAAACCTTGCATAAGGTGAATTTGCATAAAGTAGTTAGTGGGGAAGAAAGGGAGTTGTGGAATATGGTGTAAAATTTTGTAACCCAAAGGAATTTACAAATGTGCTTATAAATTTTTAGAGCAATGATCTTAAGCATTACATTACTTAAATATGTTTTCTTCTTTGTCTCATGTTCTCTATATAGCAAAAGTATTTTCTCCACATTTATTACAGTCGGATTTCAAAGGCACATAATTATTATACAAAAAAAGAGAGGCTTACAGCACTATGGATTTTATTAGCATTTTTATGGTATTGTACTTGTAGGTTGGCTCAAGTTAAAAGCTTTCCCTGGGCCTGTAGATCATTTAGCTTTGGTCCTCTGCAGTATAACAAACACGTTTCTAGCACTTTTCTTTTTCATTTTAGACAAGGGCCTTCCTTGGACAAGAGGACGTTGGCCATTTTCACCCATAGTAACAGTAATGGCTATTACAGGCAAAGAAGTACAATTAGTTGGAGGCAGAATGTACAACTAGAGCAATTTCATAACACAATGGTAAACACATGAATAAGAACAAAGATGGGTTTGATGGGGGAAAATGCCTTGCCATATTTTCAGACCTTTGGTGCAAATTGACTAAATTGAAACAAATCACATATTAACCCCTTCTCTCCCTTTTTTTCTTTTGCGTAAAACAAATTAGCATAAGCCAAGGGAAACTGTATATATGTTATTGGTTCTTTGAAAATGCCACTAGATGAAAGAGAAAAAAGGTGGAAGAAAATAATAAGCAAGAATCTTTTGTCAGAGCAGGATGTAAATATGAAAATATGAAAATAGAATCTCAAAACAAATCACAGTTTTTATTCAGTATCCTTCTGCGCATTATGATAAGAGGCATTATGATTTAGAATGGCGAGACCAGGAGCCATTGTGCTCTGCATTAATGGGCTTTTAAATCTTATTTCAGTTTTTTTTTTTTAATAATGTTATTGGCTCCTCTCTTTTTTTTTCTTGTGAATCATATTGAATGCTTATCTGGTGAGGTGTGGCTAATGCCTCAGTTTTATAGCTTACATGTTCTCTACTGCAAACATGAAAAACAACCTTTGGTCTCTTCCCATCTTCATGAGTTCTGCTCCTGTTAATTGTTCACAACAGAGGTGACAGGTAAGGCAGATGGGCGTGGAGTGAAAAAGAAGCACTGAAAAGAACAGAAGGACCCATTTTAAAAAAGGAAAGTTGAACAGAGTGCTAGACATAAGGCAGATGCTAAAATATGCCAAGTGCCAGTACAAAGTATAATAAGGCAACAATGATGTATCAGTTTGTGGGAACATCATTTCTCTTGAGTCAGCTGCTGTGGTACACTAGTGAAACCAAGTGTGGGAAAGATGAATATGTGATCAATGTAATGATGCTAAATGACTCTGATTATCCAGTGACATCAGAGAACTTAAAACCAACTGTAGAACTGGGGCTCAGACTGGTGAATGAAATTCTGAAAGGTAAGAATGTTAATTGCATTGTTCTATAGTTTTCAGTACTTTAGCTATCTATAAATCTTTAGCTATCAGTAATTGATCAATACAGTTTAAACCAATTCTGTCCAAACAGCTTTATGTGGGTTTAGAGTTGATTTTAACAAATCATAATTTATAATATTTTTCAAAGTAATCTTTATTTTAAAAATAAACATTTTGAAGCATAACATCAAAATACAATTTATGTAATCTAACACTTTTAGTAATGCAAAATATTTAATATACTAAAATTTGGTAATGATACAAGTCCAGATTACAGCACAGTATAACAAATACACAGCATACCTGCTAATTTCTTTTCTCAAGTTTATCTCACTGAGAATGCAATTCGTGCTGTTCTTTCATGGAGGCAGGAACTATTTTTCTTTCATGTGATATCAGTTGTAATTGATCTTACAACTGCTGTATTAAAATGGAATATCTCTCAGTATCGAAACTGCTTGTTGCATAGTGCTTATGATAGTAATAGTATGGAAGAACAGACTATTTATGGTGGGAATTTAGTTCCAAACATTAAGAGGAAAGCAACTTTGCGAAAGTTGGTTGAAAATTTTGCAAACAAATTCTTTAGTTTAGACATAAGCATTTGCCTTAAATATTACTCACCTATTGTTTTAAAATAAGACTTAATAGCATTCAGGCTTTAAATTGTATTCAGCTGTTTTGAAGACAGTTTCTCTTATCTGCAATTGAAGCAAATTTTGCTACATCAAAAGAACGAGACAGAAAGTATAATCATAATAATTTCCATAGGACACTGGTAGAGTTCAGTTAAAATTCCCATATTCTATTCCATTTATTTCAAATATAGAAGATCTACAATGTGTGTGTATATATAGTGGGGGCACCCAATACAATAAAAATAATTATACATCCTTATTAAAATTATTGCATTGCGTATTGTTTTATTAAATTATTGTACACTTATTTACAATACACTATTGTATTGTAAATTAGGGAATGACCCTAACGATTTGAGATTATGTATTTACATAACAGGGATGTTATTATTCATGATTAATGTCAGTATTATTTTTAATTTATTGTATGTCTATTGCTGGTCGAGGATCGTAATACAGTTTTATTCATTTATTCATTCATATTCATTCAATCATTGTACACTTCAGTAGATATTTTTATCATTTAAAGTTTATCTTACAATTCAATATTCTATTTGTATTATTGTTACAGAAAGCAACATGACTGTCAAAGTAAGCGCTACATATGATCTGTTCAACACATCTGTCTATTCCTCACAAGGGTGCCGCAGTAGCACTTGTGAAGGTGTGGCATTTGCTAAACAGCTCGATGTGAGTATAATGAACTTTTATAGCTACATTTCTAGCTTTGACATGCTTTATAGTGACTATTATGCTTCTTTCATATATTATGTTTGACCAGTTTTATTTTCTCTTTGCTGTAAAGCTGCTAGTTTTTATAGATATTTTTCTCTTTATTTTCAATATTTTTTTATTTTTTATTCAGAACATTAAAATACAAATTCCAAAAAAGGGAAAAAAGAAAATGCAAAAACAAAGCAAAACTAGACAAAACAAAAAAGAGAAGAATATAAATGTGTATAAAAGTGCATGAAAAGAAAAAAACATAAATTGTCCCCCCCAGTTGAATGCTGATAAATATATTTCAAGAATAATAGTCCCCACCCTTGAAAAACAGGCACACAATTTATGAACTTCTACAACTTTGTTTGCCCAACCCATTTGACCTGACATCTATCTACTATATATATAAAAAAACAGGGTTGGAAGAAATATCCTTCTGGGTTCAGTTCCAAGTGGGGAAAAAGACACTGGGAACATGGTGGCTGCTTGGAAAGATGGTTTTAATGGTGGACAGGATCACATGCCTTGAAGATCTTGGGTACAGAAAAAAGGGAAGAGATGCTGAGAGTGCCTCAGTTTTATTCCCTCTCTAGGCTTTTGAATTTGAGCTTGTATTCTGATTGGTTGTCAAACTCCCATGGGGCCATGCAGGGGTAACTTTGTAGGTTGTGTTTTTGAGTCCCAAGTTTGGTTGACGCTTGCTGGGTGATGGTGTAATGAAAGGGCTTTGGGCAATTGAAGAGCCTTGGTGGCGCAGCAGATTAAAGCACTGTTAAGTAACACCAGCTGCCTGCAATTACTGCAAGTTCAAATCTCACCAGGCTCAAGGTTGACTCAGCCTTCCATCCTTTTGTGATAGGTAAAATGAGGACTCAGTTTGTGGGGGCAATAAGCTGATTTTGTATAAAAAAGAACACCGCTTAGGGGCCCCCCGAAAGCCCTACTTAGCAGGTATATACAAAAGTATGAAGGCTATTGCTTAATGCATTGTAAGCCGCCCTCAGTCTCTGGAAAAGGGGGGCATATAAATCAAATCAAACCAATAAACCAATAAATTCCTATTATGGGTCTTCTTGAAGGAGGTAGATCTTTGTTATATAGAATCAAAAGGCTCAGACCCTAATGGCCCATTAACAAAGATGGGGGGAGGCTGAGTTTCTGCCTCCCTTTTAAGGGAAATATTCTGCCCTTTTAATATTTCTTAAAATATCTCATTTTCCTAGGAGAGGGGTGGGTGCTAACTTCCTACAATAGTTAACGGGTAAAACCAACAGCAGAGTTAAAATTCAAGGCCCTCTGTTAACAGTCTATTATTGCATAGAAATATCCACAACGGGTTCTAATCCACCATAACCCACCACAATTGTTGCTTCTGGTCCATCCAGGATCAAATATCCTCGATTGATTCTTAATAATAAGGCTTTACATTAACATTTTAACTGGGATCTTTCCTAACAATTGGATTTCATTCCCCAAAATCATAAGTATCTGTTATGGATATCTGCACGGTATTTGTTGTTCAAAAAAACCCTCCTATAGGTTGAAACTGCTGGAAGAAATGTCCATCTGGGTTCAGTTCCAAGTGGGAAGAAAGACACTGGAAACATGGAGACTGTTTGGAAAGATGGTTTAATGGTGGACAGGACCACATGGTTTGAGGTCTTGGGCAAAAAAAAAAGCACATGGGTGAGAGAGGAGAGAGGTTTATACCCTCTCTTGGGCCCTGCCTTGGAGCTTTCTGTTCCTGTGTAAGAAATGTACTCTGATTGGTTGTCAGACTCCTATGGGGCCATGCAGGGGTAACTTTGTAGGTTGTCTTGAGTCCCAGGCCTGGTTGAATCTTGCTGGATGATGATGTAACAGTAATGAAGGGGCTTTGGGCAATTCCTATTATGGCTTAATGGCTTTGTCCTGGTTTGGATCTTCAGTGAGGACTAATCCTATCATGTCCCGAGGGCCATGTCTTTTGTTTTGTAGATAAACTGACCCAGCAATTGTCTTGTAGATAGGTTGGCACCAAAATATCTGTTGGGGGGGGGCAGGGAGCAGAGGCTCTGAGTTTGTCTTTAGAAACATGTTTCTCGTTTAGGGAAAATATAATATTCTGCCCCCTTAATATTTCCCAGAATATTTCATTTTCCTAGGAGAGGGGTGGGTGCTAACGTCCTACAAAACAGAACGTCTCTTAAAATTTGCTTTCCAGTTAGATGTAATAAATCCATTTCCCAATCTTCATCAATATCATTTTTTTTAAATCCAGTTCATTACTCTTTAGTTCTGTCAACTCTGAATCTTTAGAATCAATATCCATTTAGCCTTCTCTAACCAGCCTGCAGGTTGCAGACCAGATTCCTTCTCCTTCAAACCTGCTAGCAACAAATTAGATTCCAATATATCTAGTTCTAAAATGTCCATGCTATTATTATTATTATATTTTGGAAACAGCAGTAACTTTTTAAACCTGAAGAAACAAAATGCATGACTCTAAAAATTACTTGGGGGTTATATACCAAATGATAAAATGCTAAATCCAATAATCAATTGTCAAAGAGGGAGCAAAGGATTTCTTCATTTTCAATAAAATATCAAAAATCTAATACATAGAATAAAGAATGCTTAGTATATTGTCACTGATAGTTAATATTCTGATCCATTTTGGAGGAGGATTAAAATACCGGAGTTACTCATGGATTGTTTGTTTTTTACAACCTTCTCTCAAATCATTTCTGGAAATTAATATAGACTCTTGAAAAATCCTCTAGATAGACTTGATAAATTTACTTTTGCAAACTTCAAATCACTTCTCTCAAATAATTTTCAAAACGTGCATAGCCCTACTATTTGGTATTGAGCTTAATTAAAATCTAAATGTATAAAGATATTGCTACAGATTATGATGTTGAGCTCTGACAAGGGAGAAAGGATTAAAGACTGACAAGCCTTCTGGACACATCCTGAAAAAGAATCTCTATCTTCCACCCCAGCAGAGTCAGAACAAGAATTAGAAGCCTTATTTTTTTTTCTTCCTACTGTTTTTCCCAAGGTGCTACTTTTTCAAATCAATCAAATATTGATGTGTTCTTGTGACAGAAATTGACCAACCAGCTTGTCACCCAACATCATGGGTTGAGAGAGTCACCCAGTTAGTTTACATGCCTATGGCATAATTAGAACTCAATGCCTTGAAAGAGGCGGTGGTGAGGCCCCTCCTCAAGAAGCCTTCCCTGGACCCGGCTGAATTAGTTAACTACCGTCCGGTCTCCAACCTTCGTTTTGTGGCGAAGGTTGTTGAGAGTGTGGTGGCACGACAACTGCCCAGGCACCTGGATGAAGCTATCTATCTAGACCTGTACCAGTCGGGCTTCAGGCAGGGGCACAGCACAGAAACGGCATTGGTCGCGTTGGTGGATGATCTCTGGAGGGCCCGGGACAGGGGTTGCTCCTCTGTCCTAGTCCTATTAGATCTCTCAGCGGCTTTTGATACCATCGACCATGGTATCATGCTGCAGCGGTTGAGAGGGTTAGGAGTAGGGGGCACCATTTTGCGGTGGTTCTCTTCCTTCCTCTCCGGCCGCTCGCAGTTCGTGTTGGCAGGGGGGCAGAGGTCGACCTCGAGGCATCTCGCATGGGGAGTGCCACAAGGGTCGGTCCTCTCGCCTCTTCTGTTCAACATTTATGTGAAGCCGCTGGGTGAGATCATCCGTGGTTTTGGGGTGAAGTGTCACCTGTACGCTGATGATACTCAGCTGTACATCTCCACCCCAGACCACCCCAACGATGCCCTTGATGTGATGTCTCACTGCCTGGAGGCCGTGCGGGTCTGGATGGGGAGGAACAGGCTCAGACTCAACCCATCCAAGACCGAGTGGCTGTGGCTGCCGGCGTCCCGATATACTCAGCAGGTGCCATTGCTGACTATTGGGGGTGAATCTTTGCCCCCCACAGAGAGGGCTCGCAATCTGGGTGTCCTCCTGGACGCACGGCTGTCTTTAGAAGAGCATATGACGGCCGTGGCCAGGGGGGCCTTTTATCAGGTTCGCCTGATCCGCCAGTTGCAGCCCTTTCTGGACCGGGACGCCTTGCGCACAGTCACTCATGCCCTTGTCACCTCCCGGCTGGACTATTGTAATGCTCTCTACATGGGGCTCCCCTTGAAGAGCACTCGGAAGCTCCAACTGGTCCAGAATGTGGCCGCGCGGGTGGTTATGGGCGCAACTCGTTGTGCCCGCGTGACACCCCTCCTGCGCGAGCTGCACTGGCTCCCAGTGGTCTTCCGGGTGCGATTCAAGGTGTTGGTTACCACCTTTAAAGCGCTCCATGGCATAGGACCCGGGTACCTTCGAGACCGTCTTCTGCCACCAATAGCCTCCCACCGACCAGTCTGTTCCCACAGAGAGGGTCTCCTCAGGGTGCCATCAGCCAAGTTATGTCGGCTGGTGACACCCAGGGGGAGGGCCTTCTCTGTGGGAGCCCCAGCCCTGTGGAATGAACTGCCCCCGGAAATACGTAAGATCTCTGACCTCCGGGTGTTCCGCTGCGCACTGAAGACCCTGTTGTTCCGCCAGGCAGGGCTGTCAATATAATAATTTTAAATTGGGGTATTTTAATTTTTAGGGTTTTAAATCGGCCAAATCTATTTAATTATTTTAATTTTTAATTATTGTTGTGTCTTGTGTTTTTAAATTGGCTGTACACTGCCCTGAGTCCTTCGGGAGAAGCGCGGTATAGAAATAAAATTATTTATTTTTTTATTTATTTCATGTCTCCTGGTTTCTAGACTGGTGTCTTAATCACTAGACTAAACTGGTTCTCTGTATTAGAAGCCTTAAATCCAGGAGAGTAAGGGCAGCATCCCAGCATTCAGCATTCTGATTGAATGGTTCAGTTCTGAAAGAAGTAAGATCTGCTGGGGAACAGCCTTAAAATCAGGTGCCTGTCAGACTGCGGTGCTATCTCAAAATTAAATGAATTTCCAAACTGCCAATCTTTAAGGAAATCTTTCTTTAATTGAGCTCAGCCACCGGATCATGACTCCGCGCGGACAAGACTGACCTTTTGCCTCCCAATCCCTCCCTTTCCGATCCCCAAATCTCTGCTTCTCATTGGCTGTCTTCCAAGTCATTCTTCAAACTTTTTTTCCTCGTCATTTCCCAGGAATGTGCCCCCTCCCCTGATTTCCACAACAACTGGGCTTCAAAGGGATTTAGCAGGGATTTAGACTTGGGTGTCCTCCTGGATGCACGGCTGTCTCTAGAAGATCATGTGATGGCTATGGCCAGGGGGGCTTTTTATCAGGTTCGCCTGATTCATCAGTTGCGTCCCTTTCTGGATCGGGACTCCTTGCGCATGGTCACTCATGCCCTCATCACTTCCCGTCTGGACTACTGTAATGCTCTCTACATGGGGCTCCCCTTGAAGAGCACTTGGAGGCCCCAACAGAATGCGGCCGCGCGGGTGATTATGGGAGTGACATGGCGCACCCATGTAACACCTCTCCTGTGCGAGCTGCACTGGCTCCCGGTGGTCTTCCAGGTGCGATTCAAGGTGCTGGTTGCCATCTTTAAAGCTCTCCATGGCTTAGAACCTGGGTACTTATGAGATTGCCTTCTGCCACCGACAGCGTCCCACCGGCCAATACGCTCCCACAGAGAGGGACTCCTCAGGGTGCTGTCGGTCAAACAATATCGACTGGTGACCCCCAGGGGGAGAGCCTACCCACCTTTCACTGTGCCCTCAAGACATTATTGTTTCAACAAGCTGGGCTGTCTTAAACATGAATTTTAAAGGTTGTTTTAGTTTTTAATATTGGGGTCAAATTATTTAATATGTTTTTAAATTGTTTTTAAATTTTATGGATATGTGTGTTTTATTGTGGCTGTCCACCGCCCTGAGTCCCTCGGGAGAAGGGAGGTATAAAAAATTAAATCAATAAATAAATCAATAAATAAATCAATAAATAAATCAATAAATAAATCAGCACCTTGAATTGCTCCTGGAAGCCTCTTGAAGTAGAGGTACTATCTGGGCAAAATAAGGAACATCCATAACTACTTAAGATGTTGCTTCAGGATGGTGTTTAGGTAAGCTCCATTTAAAGCATATAATAGTAATCTGATCAAGAGGTAATTAAAACATGAGAGAAAGTAGGCCCTCTTGTCCAGTATTGGTTATAACTAGAACACTTGATGAAGTTGAGTAAAGGCATATTCTAATATTATCTTTATTTTGATCTTTTATATTATAGACTTATCACAAACTTGGGTGTGTTGTCCTGGGTCCTGTGTGTTCATTTGCCACATATCAGATGGTCACGTAAGTAGCAACCAATACAGATAATCCTTGACGTAGACCATTCATTTGGCAATTGTGCAAATTTATGATGCTGGTGACAAAAGTGACTTATGACTGGTCCTCGCTCTTATGACCATCACAGAATCATTATGGGCACGTGATCACAATTCAGTGCTTGGCAACCAACATGTATTTACAATGATTGCAGCATCATTTGTGGCCTTCCCAGCTGGCTTCCAAGAACCAAAATTAATGGGGAAGCCACCAGGGAAGGTTGCAAACCACAATCATGTGATATCTTGCTTAACAACCATGTTGATTTGCTTAACAAGCATAATCACATAATGTCTCGCTTAATGACTTCACCACTTAATAATGAATTTTCCAGTCCCAATTATGGTCATAAGTGAAGGACTATCTGTATTTGAATAAGATTAAAATATTGAATTAACTTGTTACATATTTAAAAGTTTAGGAGATTAATGTATAAAATGTTATAGCAAT
Organism: Pantherophis guttatus; assembly: GCF_059756535.1. NCBI lineage: Eukaryota > Metazoa > Chordata > Lepidosauria > Squamata > Colubridae > Pantherophis > Pantherophis guttatus. The sequence continues at coordinate 33,402,284 of NC_142069.1, forward strand.
AGCAATAACACTTAGATTTACATACCACTTCACAATGCTTTACAATCCTCTCTAAGTGGTTTACAGAGTTGGCATATTGCCCCCAACAATCTGGATCCTCATTTTACCAACCTCTGAAGGATGGAAGGCTGAGTCAATCTTGAGCTGGTGAGACTCAAACTGCCAACAATCGGCAGTCAACCTAATTAGCCTGCAATACTACATTCTAACCACTGTGCCATGGCTCAGGGTTATATTTTTAGATCCTTTCTCATCTTATAGATAATCTATTTCTTTGCTGCTCTCTAGGAGTTGTCCATATTTCTGAGGCCCCAACTTGGTAACCTTAGAATTGCAGGTACAGTGACAGATGAATAATCAGAGCAATTTGTCCAGTCATTCTCCATGCCCAATATCCACCTTATAAATGGCACTGATAGCTGATACCTGATTGAAAGAGTCAACAGAAGCAATCCACACTGTAACATTTGAAACATTTGACTACAAGTACTTGTATAATTTATTAAATCATTTTTCTGAAAGAAAGAACTTACTTTATTTTAATTTTATATTGATTTTAAGCTGCAGTCAAACTGAAGAGTATTACAAGTGTGAAGAGTATTACAGTATTTCAATTATGAAATACTGACAGCAATAGCAGCCATGGTAAGATAATTTGGTTATTATTTATTTTCTAGATTATATCGGGTATTGGACCTCCCTCTGATTTCTGTTGGGAGTTTTGGTCTGGCTTGTGACTTTAAAGAAAACTTAACAAGGATGTTAACACCAACTAGGAAAGTGAGCTACTTCTTGATTGATTTCTGGGAAAATGCCAGTTTGCCATTCAAAAATGATGTGTGGGATACAGTTTATGTCTATAAGATGAATGACATCAATGAAGACTGCTACTGGTAGGAAACTTTCAGGCTATCATTTTGAAATGTTGTTGTTGCTGCTATTTGCATAGTCATCCAGATATTCAGACTGGGTTTGGCATTTTTGTCTATCTATTGAGTCCTTACCAAGGACCTAGGATAGGCAGATCTGAATGTTTGATGGTGTTACAGATATTGTCACACGATGTAAGCTGTTCCAAGTAAAGCTGCCTTTTGCAATTGACTGATGGCAAATTTGTCATTGCCAATGGTGTTCAAATGGTGCTCCAGTTGTTTTGGGATTGCACCCAAGGTGCCTATTACTATTGGCCTAGTAGTTGGTCAATTTCTCTTTGTAGGTCTTTGCATTTTGTTATGTTCTCCAGTTCTTTCTCTTCTAGTCTGCTGTTCCAGGCACTGCCACATCCACCATCCAGACTTTTTTGTCTTTCTTATCGACAACTGTTAAGTCCAGAGTGTTATGTGGCAGGTTCCTGTCTATTTGAATCCTAAAGTCACAGAGCAATTTAACTTCTTCACTTTCTATGACTTTCTCTATTTAATGGTCCCACCAGTTCTTGCTTGCAGACAAATGATACTTCTTGCAGATCTTCCAATGCATCATTGTTGTTACTTTGTCATGCCACCACTTGCAGTCAGTCTGTGCCTTCTTCTTGCAGCAAATACCAGGTGGTCCACTGTTTCTTCAGCTTCTTTGCATAGACAACACTTACTGGGGTAGTGCCATCCCATTCAGAATTAATGATGATAAACCTCCAGATCTCAAGGCTCCACATATCCACAGCCACTCTATCTTACCAGGGTTTAGTTGAAGCCTGTTGTCTCCCAACCAGACTCCTACAGCTGACAGGCACTGCGAAAGGGCAGCCACAGCATCACTTGGATCACCAGAGATGGAGATTTAAAGCTGAGTATTAGCATATTACTGAGATCTCATTCCATTCCATGATTTCACCCAATGGTAGATGTTAAAAAGGAGTGGCGAGAGTACTGAGTCTTGTGGCATTCCACAAAGGAGTGGCCCTGGGCTAGACCTCTTGCCCCCTATCAATACTGAATGGAACTGGCCATTGAGAAAGGAATCAAACCAGTGCAACACTGCACCACCCAAATCCCACAACTGGTCTAAAAGGATACCATGGTTGATAGTGCTGAAAGCAACTAAGAGGCCAAGGAAGTCAAGGATAAATGCACTACCCTATCTGCTCTCACAAGAGATCATTGACAAGTATGACCTGTTTCTATCCTGTAACCTGATTGAAAGAAATCTAGATAATCTGTTTCATCCAGAACCCTCTAGAGCTGTAACACAACCAATTTCTCTATCACCTTCCCTAGAAAGGAAAATTGGGAAACTGGACAGAAGTTGTCCAGTAAGTGAGGTAAGGAGAGGGCAGACCTTAAGGGTTTTGGGAAGAACCCCCCCCCCCTGCACAATCACAGCATGCAACCGCCCAGAAGCCACTATCCTGGAAACTTTCCCTAACCAGGATGGACAGGGATCTAATAAATAAGTAATTGTAAGTAACAGTCTCCACTTGTCCAAGGGGAGGGAGGGAAAAGAAAACATAATTAAGATTCTGTTACAATAGTGTGGTTCTGATCTTCTTACAGAATCTATTTCCTGATCTGGTCAACCTCAAAAGTTTTAGAGATAGTGTTAAGGTTCTCAAAGCTTTCAGTTCTTAAGACTTCACCTTTTATGCTGAATCCAGCCTTTCTGTTCATTATCAAGCGTGCAGATTTTCTACTTTTATTGATGGATTAAGAGTGATGAAGCATGGTGGCAATTGACAAGGCTACCTTGTGTAAAAGCAAGTATACCCAAGCTGTCAAGGCTGACTCGTAACGCGCCTCTACTCACAATTTGGCAACAGAAATGAAGGGAGGGGGGGGGAAGGAGGATGCTTGGAATGTATTGGGAACTGAAAGGGAAGTAAGGAACTTATGTGAGCTGTTTGCAGCCTGAGAAGATCCTGATACTTCAAGGCCATTCAATGGGAACCTTCTGAAGGTGCAGACTGTTTTCCCAAAATAAAAAAAAAATGGATTGGTGGACAATGGACAATGGACAATGGGTGGTCAAAATAGGGAAAAGGGGAAATTAAGTATGCTGTTTTTCATGCGAAAACCTCAGACCTAGTTGTGTTTCTTCTGTATGGATCAGGGGTGGGTTTTACTTACTTTTACTACCGGTTCGCATCATGCCCACACGCGCGAGCTTGCTTCCCTTATTGAGAAAACTACCAATGAGAAAACCCCACTCCCATCAACACTGGCAAGACAAGCTACTGTACCCAAACAGGGAGCAAACTCAACATTCACTCGCAATGATGCTCTTACCTTGTCAAATAATGAAATATCTGCAAGCAAACAACCAAGTTCAGAGAGCACCAAGTGATATTTGGCTATAGCCCAGTACTTGCTTGTCCAGGGGGGACAATCTCCCCCTCCCCTGGACAAAATGTAACTTGTGTTAGCCGAACGTTAAAGGGAGCAGTAGGAGACTTCTGACTAAAAAGGTGTTTGCATAGGCTTGGATAATAAGATAGGTGCAGTGGAGAAATCTAAAATTTTCCCCTACCGGTTCTGTGGGCGTGGCTTGGTGGGCATAGCTTGGTGGTCATGTGACTGGATGGGCATGGCCAACTCAATGTCACTCACATCAAGGGGTGCCTCGTCTGGCCCCTCCCCTCACAGCCATTCTTTGTCACACCCAGCATCAACATATCTATAGTTCTGTAAAAATGTTCACCTTTTTTTCAACTTTATTATCTACATACTATAGATGTACTTTCATGGACCACTGAAAGGAGGAAATGGCTCACATGCTTTGCCCAAGAGTGTGATAGGCAACAGGCTTTTAAAGGGCTGCCAGAAGGAAGGAGGGGGGGCAATGTATTTTCCAAAGCACCAGAAGGCAAAACAAGAAGCAATGGATGGAAACTGAAGAAACAGAGAAGCAACCTAAAACTAAGAAGAAACTTCCTGACAGGGAGAACAATTAACCAGTGGAACTGCTTCACTAGAAAGGGCTTTCTTTTGCTCCAGGAGAATATTAGAATAAAGAACTGGAAAAGCCTTCACAGGAAGAGGCTTTTTTGTTCTGTTGTGGAAGAAAAAAAGAAGACACAGAGAAATCTATCCTGGAAGAGGCGCTCTGCTTTTGCTCCAGAGGAAGCAAAAGGCAGTTTCTTTTGAGGCAGTTTCTCAATTCAGGCAAGGTGGTTTGCAGCTTTGCAACATTTTAAGGAGGTGATAATTGCTCTTGGCTGAACGCCCAGACATCTCATTAAAGCTAGTATTCCTTTCCCTGCTTTGGGGAGGGTGGGGTGGGGGGGAATTGGCAGAAAGTGTCCCTTTATTATTCTAGCTGAGGGCAAATGAGACTAAGATTAATTTGCTATTTCTTAGCTCAGCTGAGGTAGCAATCGCTCTGCCGCGTGAATCAGCTGAGCTAATAAACAACAGAATATAGGAGAGGTGAGAGGAGGGGGAGGGCAGGTGGGCGGGGCCAATCAAAATTATCCCTATTGGTTCTCCGAACCAGTCAAAATTTTCCCTACCCGGATGGCAGAATCGGTCCAAACCGGTAGCATTTCACCCCTGGATAGGTGGCATATAAATTAATAGATAGATAGATAGATAGATAGATAGATAGATAGATAGATAGATAGATAGATAGAGATGTACAGATACTATACTGCACACACACACACACACACACACACACACAAGTGCAAGTAGAAAAATAGGGACCACCTTTGGTGGGAAGGTAACAGCGTTCCGTGCGCCTTTGGCGTTTAATCATGCGAGCCACATGACCACGGAGATGTCTTTGGACAGCGCTTGCTCTTCGGTTTTGAAAAGGAGATGAGCACTGCCCCCTAGAGTTGGGAACAACTAGCACATATGTGCGAGGGGAACCTTTACCTTTACCTGTACATTGTGTACTTTATTATGTGATATAGAGTTTAAAATGCTACAAATAAAAGTATTAAAACATATGACATGAATATTCAAACAATATAGTCCTCATTTAACATTTTATTGCTTAATGACCATTCAAAATTATAATAAACCTCCCTAGAGCTACTTACATCCCAATCCCTGAGTACCAATGACCATAGAAACACACATATTCCTTTCATTTCCAGGCTCAATTCCAGGTCAATGAGAAAGAGAAACATCCCTTCCCATTTTTAAAAGTAAGCTTAATACAATGGAAGCCTATGGTTATTATGGATTTTGCAACATAGATATAATGGTTTTAATACTATAAATGTTTTTTTTTTTGAAAAAAGTTTTATTTTTAAATAAAAAAAAACAACATAAAAATATCATCCTTACAAACAATTACAGACAGCATCTCGATCGATTAGAATCATTTCGTGCTCTCAATAATTTTCAAAATCTCATCATATGACAAATATTCTTTCCTCGAACAGAAGATAAATATTTAAACATTTCATCAAAATTTCATTTCATATATACTATCTCATCTACATGCTTTATTGTCTAACCATTGATAAAATATCTCCCATATCAAATAATATTGTTTATCTTCCTGTTTTCTTATTTCAAATGGGAACCTACTGCTCGAAATGGCTTTGTTTGGTGTTCCTGAGTCAGACGGCTGTAAGGAGCTCTCCCAAAAGCAAATTAGGTTTTTCTTTTTAACGTTTTAAAGTATTTTTATATTTTTAACTCACTTTTAATCTATTTTTAATCTATACCGGACTCTTACAAAGCACATATAGTGTGGCTACTGTTTGTTTTAGACATATTTTAACAACACTACAACCTGCATTCCTGGCCTAGGCTACTCCTGTGACTCCTCCTTGCAAGGCCTGAAATTCGGATTACCGGACTTGTTGATAAACCTCACTGGAGGCCCCTAACTTCGGAGGGGATTTTGAGCTGTTTGTTTTTGGAACAAGTACAGTAAGGAACTGGCTGCAGACGCTCCCGGTAGGCCTGCCGTTAATGAAACCTTATCAGCGTTTTAGTCTCCTTCCATCACATATTTCCCTGTGAAATAATTTAAACAATTTAAACATTTCTGAAAATAGATGATAGCAAAGAAGTAGGAGTAAAAGACAAGCCGTTGTTTGGAAAGGAGATTGGTTTTTACCTCTGTGGTGCCTCGGCTGAGACCATCATTAAGGCCTACCTTAACTACGATTGCCGAGGGAGGATAAATTATTGCGATATTTAATCTCGCTGGGAGATACTGGATCAACTATCTACCAGAATGGGAAAGAAAAGTAAGAGGCAGAGAGCTTACTCTCTCTCCCCAAAATCTATGACAGAACTTAATTACTCCAAGCTTCTTAAACAGCTTAAATTGGATGACTTTATGGAGAGGTGTAATCCAGAACCCCAATCTGAACTTCGAACTTTGTCTCTGTCGACTGTATCATTGGGAGAGGGAGATACAGAAGGGGAGTTTTCTTCCCGGATTTCAGATTCAAACTCGTCTGCTAGAAGGGTGATTTTTCAAGCTCTATCCCCTCTCCTACTTCTAGCAGCTTAAAAGAAGTTCCAACATATTCAGACCTCAGAGAGATGGTCTGTACTCAGAGTATGTTAACTGCGCACACAGTAGATTCAATATATGACTTACTGACATCGATCAAAAGAGACATCGAGAGGATCTTCCAATTCTTAAATGGCCCTCATTCTGCAGCTAAGGAGGGTGAGATTGCACACCGTCCTGATGCGCGGAGAGAGTGGGAGGGTGTAAGACCTCAACCCAAACAACAAAGCATTGCAAGTACTGATGCTAACCCTCATCAAGGAAGAAGGTTGTTAAAGAAACAAATCACTTTAAGGATAAGGAAAATCCCATGCAATAGAGGACGATGGACTTCAAAAGAAAGGATAACCCTCTCACTTGCACAGCTATTGAAATCTGATCCTTTATTAATAGATCTACTCAGAAATGAAAAACTTCCCCAGCATAGCAATTGTGTTCGACTAATACTGCATTTTGACAGCAATACTATACCGAATGCTGTAATGAAAAGAAAAGGATCCCTGTTCAGATTTGAAGTCATTCCTACAAGAGTCTTCTCGAGTGGGCCTATTAAACCGCTTTTACAAGGATTTAACCAAACATCAAAAATGGTACCTAGGAACCACTCTGCTACCTCCAGGGTCTTTCCTCCAGAATCCGGAGAAACTATGGAGGCAGGCCAGATCAGGGAGGTCCCACATATGAAGGCAAGCACTGACAAACCAGAGGATGTTATAATCAGCGAATTTGTCTCCTTGTCTCCAAAGGAGCAAAGGTCGATGTTAATTGAATTTGACTTATTAAGATCTTTGCTAGCAGAAGCCTGCAGTTCAACGGGAAGGCTATCCAAGTCGGAAGAACGGGAAAAGCATGTGCAGACAAGGCCTAAAGTCGTTAAGTCCGTCCAGCGGGATAGAAGGGAAGGCAAAAGTCTTTTCAAAGAAACAAAGACCATGAATGTAGCGGCAGAAGTTCACCCTCCCCCAACAGTGCAACTGCCCTCACCTGTCTCATCTTCCTTAAGAACAGAGGAGGCACTTCCGCAACAAACAGAGGCCACTTTTGACTCCTTTGGCACTCCAGAGAAGGCGGTGGTAGTAATTCCGGACCACTCCACCAGAAGGGTGGAGGAAGAGACACAAGGAGTAGTGCCTCGGGGTGACTGACTAGACAACAAATGGCCAACAACTAGAGTATCTTATATCCCTAGCCTTTCCCTCCTGTCCTGGAATATAGCGGGCTGGAAAGGCATTGCAAACCGGATGGATTTTATAAAATTGATTTCAACACATCATCTCATCCTCCTTCAAGAAACCTGGCTGACTACTAATGATCCACAGATCAGCTTACCGGGTTTTGCCTCATGGCATAAACCGGCAGGCAAAGTCAATTTAAGAGGGAGGGCAATTGGGGGCTTAACCACGTTGGTCAAAAGGGATACGGGATGGAAGGGTGAAGAAATTTCTTTAGATCCTCAATTCCAATATATTCTGCCTATTAGATGTACGTTCAGGGAGATGGACTTAATCTTAATTAATGTATATATCACTCCATTTTCATTCCACCTTCTAGGAAGGGATTTGTGGGATGAATTAGATTCAGTATTAGCTACCTTAAAGGGACGCTTTCCCCAAGCAAAAATTATATTAGCTGGAGATACTAATGCAAGACTAGGTCCCTCAATGAAGAGCTATGCTAACCGAGGCCTGGTACCAACTGGTTACTTTTATAATGAGTTCACTTGGTCCTCAATGGACAAGAGGACCAATAAATATGCCCAGAGGTTAATTTCCCTGCTGTTTATGAATGATATGCAAGTACTTAGTGGCTCGAGTGATGGGTATATATATCCCTATACTTTCTCGTCCAACAAAATCTCAACCTCTATCGATTATATCTGCACTTCCTCTAGTTTAGTACACCATTTTTCAGAAGTAAGAGCTATATTTAGAGAGGAAAGTGACCACTTTCCCATCACGGCTCTGGTTTCACTCTCTTCAGAAGTTAGGCCTCATTCAAGAGAGGAAATTGACACCTTAGCAAACGCCTGGGTTTATAACTATAAAAGGTTATATTAGCACAGACTTGATGTCAAATCTGTCACCACTTATTTGGGCTCAGACGAAGCCAGACATCTAGCAAGGGAAATCTCCCAATCTAAGCCCGGAGACAACACCCCAATGCCAGCTTATACAGAGCTAACTTCTACTCTTAGGAACTTAATGATCCAGAACGATAGAAAAGTAGATGGGATCTCTAGAAAGTGGTTTGATGATGATTGCCATAACTTGAGGTCAAATCTAAGAGCCGCAGTTAAAAAAGTTAACCGATCCAGACAGGATGGTGATTATTCAAATATGGTTCAACTCAGGAGAGCATACAAATCCCTCCTGAAAAACAAGAAAAGTAGCTATAACACCAGGATGTGGAAAGAGGTAGAAATGGCAGCGAAATCCCAATTCCCTACGATCTTTTGGCATAAGAGAGCCGGTATATTAAAACAACATTCCCCATTTATGGACACTGATATACCAGCAGTAAAATGGGAGAAGCACTATCTTGCTTTATTTGATGGTAACAATACAACAAATGTCTTGCAATTGGATATCCTCCAGCAAGAATTAAGGAAATGTCTGGAATGGACACCAGTTACCCCTACCGAAGTTAAGCATATAATTCAATCCTTAAAGGCCGGGAAGGCCCCTGGAGAGGACTTGTTGCCTTCTGAACTCTTTAGGTCCAACATTGACTTTTGGGTACCGGTGCTGGTAGCACTGTTTACTTATATCGATAAAGTAGGAATAATCCCTGAAGGGTGGAGGTTAGCTATAGTTTTTCCAATTTTTAAGAAAGGTGACAGAGCTGCCCCATCCAACTACCGACCCATCAGTCTTCTTAATATAATTTCAAAAATGTATACAAAACATCTCCTAAATAAAATAGAGGACTGGTGCTTGGATAAGGAAATTCTGGCAAATGAGCAGGCAGGTTTTAGATCAGGTAGGTCTACCATAGACAATTGTTTTATCCTTTCCCACTTAATTAATAAATACAAGACCCAGGGGAAAAAGCTGTATACCGCCTTTATTGACCTTACTGCTGCTTTTGATTCTATAGATAGGAACCATTTGTGGAGGAAACTACAAGTTATGGGGATGGATCCCAGACTTATTTTGTTGATCAGGATTCTCTATACTAATACGGCAATTAGAGTCAGATATGCAGCAAATGGGGCCTCAACAAACAGCATACCGACAACTAGAGGAGTGAGGCGGGGCTGCCTGCTGGGCCCTACTCTTTTTAACCTTTATATAAATTATATCCCAGCGCAGCTGGATGATCTTCTGACGCACAGCCCCCAAATAGGCTCTAGATTTATTAACGTATTAATGTATGCCGATGACTTAGTGTTGTTTTCTAGAACCCAAATAGGAATGAGGAGACTTCTTGACAAGCTCACACGTTACTGTACTGCAAACCACTTGACTATAAATGTAGCTAAATCAAAAGTTTTAGTCTTTGGCAATAAGAATAAAAAGCACAATTGGCAGATTAATGACACAAAAATTGAGCAAGTTACCCAATATACTTATCTTGGAATTGTTTTTTCCAGTGCAGGAGGTTGGACTCCGCACCATCAATACCTTTCTCAAAAGGTCAGAGCAGGAGCAAGCCTTGTATCCAAACTAAGTAAACGAATCCAACCAACCTCCATTTTACCTGTTCGTAAAGTCTTTCAGGCTAAACTTGTTCCGATCATGCTCTATGGTGCTGAAATTTGGGGTCTTACAGAGGCCCCCATATTAGAGAGAACTCAAAATAATTTGTTAAGGAGGATGCTTGGGGTAAACAATTCCACTTCAGCTGCAGCCATCAGAGCTGAATTGGGACATTTCTCACTGTACACCTATACAATCACTAGGGCGATAGCCTACTGGCTAAAAATGACCCAGATGGATGCCAGCAGACTCCCTAAAATATGTCTACAGGAACAGCAGATTTCAAATCCTCAAAGGTATTCCTGGCTAACCCAGCTGTCAGAAATATTGAACCGATACGGCGTAGGGTTCCCGTTGTGTGACACACTGAATCAAGTTAAACAACGGATTAAAGATATACATGGGCAAATGGACATGGCAACCCTTTCAACTAATCATTCCCTTAAACTGCTGACAGCAGTTAAAACAACTTTCACTCTGGAAAAGTATTTACATTTAGAAATGCCATCAGTGGAGAGACAGTTATTTGTTAAGTTTAGATTCGAACTTCTAGATACCAACGTTAGATTCGGCCGTTATCGGAAAATCCCGTATGACAAAAGAATATGCATATGTGGGGTAAACGTCGTGGAGGACACGGCACATATAATATTCGAATGTAGTCTCTATCAAGAAGTAAGAAAACAATATCTGTCCCCAATTATAAATAAATTTCCCCACTGGAATATAAGCCAAAAATTAGCATTTCTGTTGAGGGCTGACTCTCCTCCCCTGGTAAGAGCGATCACTCGATACCTTAAAAGAATGACGGCAATACGAGCCAGTTATATCAAAAAATTTTTTATCGATTGTAAGGAAGATGAGCTCAGTTAGAGAGGAGCTATCCTATTTGGGTTATCTAGTCTTGGCAACTTAGCTATTGAAATTTGATATTGTAAAATTTTAATGTCATCTATCATATATTTTTAGATTGCTATTTTTGTAACTGTTTTATCTTTTTCCCTTTTTCTTTTCTGTTTTGTTTGAAAAGGCCTTTGGGCTATTCAATAAACTATACTTATTTCAAATGTCAATCTACTCATTTCAGCACAGTCCAGCATTTTCTTCGTGATTTCTTTATCAGTAATTATCTTCTCTCCTTTCCAATTTTTTGCAAATACAATTCTAGCCGCTGTTAAAATGTTCACAATTAAATATTGCAATTCTTTGTTAAATGTCTCTGGTAAGATCCCTAATAAAAATATCTCTGGTTTAAAATCAATATGTCTCTTTGTCATTTTTTCCAACCATGTGTGTATCTTAGTCCAAAATCTCCCTGCTTCCATTCATGTCCACCACATATGGTAATAAGATCCTAGAGTCTGATGACACTTCCAACATTTCTCCGATTTGTTCTTGAACATTCTGGCTATCCTTGTCGGGGTAAATGCCACCTGTAAAACATCTTATACAAATTCTCTTTATATGCTGTAGATATTGTCATTTTATAGTTATGTGACCACAATTTTTGCCATTTCTCTAAATCAATACCATAACCAAAATTTTTCCCCCACGCTATCATTGATTCTTTAACTTGTTCTTCTTCCAATTTTACCTCTAGCAAGTATCCATAAAACTTTTTAATTACATGGTCATCAGAGCCCATTAGTATCTTATCTAAACTAGTCAAAGCTTTTAATACTATAAATGTTGATGCATATGAAGTGCCATCTTTTTTAGAGACACGTACAGCTTGAAATTTGGGGGGATTCGATGCCACAACACTATCATCTTCCTCACACCAAATATTTTGCCAAACTTCATGCAACTGCTGAATATTAATTTTCCTATTGTTTCTTATTCCAATCCCAGGTATATGAATGCTCTAGATGCTTCAATTACAGATATCTCAAAATACCTGAAATTCAGGCAAATTCTAAGGACCCCAGAAGAATTGCAAAATATTGTGAAAAATCCAAATCGAAAAAGCAATGGTAAGGGCTTTGTGTCTGGAATCCATAGGTCTAGGTAGACCAAGCCATGAAATCAACTTTAAGGATGCCTAACACTACTTTTATTGAGATTGGTTATAACAACTATTTATCAAGTCTGACCCCCCCTCCTCCTAATTAGGGAGCCATCTGTCTGAGCTGCTTCTAAACATAATCTTAATGCTTGTTCTTAAGGTTTGGTGTTGCTCAGCCAAAATTAGCCCCTCTGTGTCTTTCTTCAACTTTTCTGCTCTTAGCCATTGGCAAGTTCTGTTATTGTCTCTCTGCCTGCTATTTTTTAATGTACTGGCCACGTCTTGTCTTACCTCTTTTTTGTTCTTTATTTGGTCTTCCTTGTATGACAGTTTGGTCACTCCAGTACTCACTAAGCCTTCCTGTTATACTAGCTTCTTCACTGTCCTTCAGATTTTTTCCAATGCCCTTTTTTCTTCTTCAATCATATGATATACTTGCAATATTCCATGCCCACCTATTTTCCTTAGTAAGTAGAATCTGTCAGCATTGCTTATGGGGATGAAGGGCACAGTCCATTGTAATTCTTTTTCTGGACTTCCTATCCAGGGGTTTAATTCTGCTTGAGACCAGTCCTCTATTCCAACTGTGTATCTAATGTCTTTTCATCTGTTTTTTAATTTTTGCACTCAGATTGGTTCTGCTGTAAATATTCTGATTGTGATGGTTTCTGGAGTTATAAGAATTTCATAATCTATCATTGCATGCAAAAGGTCCAGTCGTGTCTGACTCTAGGGCGTAGTGCTCATCTCTATTTCTTGGCTGAGGGAGCCAGCGTTGTCTGAAGACATTTTCTGTAGTCATGCAAAGATGCCTTATTCACCAAGCTGGCAGAACCACTGATGAGGGTGAAAACTATCAATGCAGACTTGGACGTGAGGGCAAGTTTTGAATGTACAATCCCTCCTCATCTTACCTTATGACCCTTGATACTCTTTGAAGCTCTGTTTAGCTTTCCCTCTAGATGCTTCATGTCCCACCATACAAAATAAAATAACTTGGAACTTCTAGAAACATTTTACAAAGGGTCACACATGATCAAACCTATGCAATTTTTTTTCTTTCATTTTAACTTTCATGTAATTAATATACCTACTCACAAAACAAACAGGCTAATATTCATGCAAGATAGAATATTTTGTACCTTAGTTAGAAAACATAGATCACTCTTCACTGAACAAATTCACAGATAGCAGTAACAAGAATAGTATGTGTAGGTTTTGCTCAGTGTTTCTCAACTTCAGCAAAATTAAGATGTGTGGATTTCAACTCCCAGAACTCCCCAGCTAGCAGCATTCCACTTATAATAAACATGGAGATTTAAGCTCACCGCTTACCAATTCTTTGAACTTGGAGCAGGAAGAACTTGAACTTAAGGAGCTTGTGAGTGATTGGATGATTGGATAACTATAAATAGAAAATTAGATTCCCGCATGTACATGAAATTGTACAGTATTTAAGACACCTTTAACAGCAGTGAACATTTCTCTCTTATATATCTCTGATCCACTGGAACAGATGAGTATTCTCCTTAAACTCCTTAAACCAGAGTGAATGGAATGTTACACTTTGAGCTGTTGGTTACTGGACATTTCCTGTTGTCATGCCACTCCAATGTAGTCTATAGTGGAAGAGTTCTGGACTGGGAATATGTCTATGGAGATTCTCAATCATCCAGGTCATGGTTGTCCCAAAGGTCCTTTTCCAAAAGGCAACTGGACTTTCATGGTTTTTTCCTTGAAATGTTCAGTTCTGAAGAATTTTTTTGGATGAGAAGCAAAACATTTTCAAAGAAAAAAACCCCCAAGAAAGTTCAATTGCCTTTTGGAAAACATCTTTGGGTTTGGACTGGAAAGTATCTGAACAGAAGATCATAATGCTGAGCAGGGGTGCCAAACCTGCGGCCCGTGCGTGGGCCAGATATGTCACGTGCTGGCCACGCCCACCCCTGGTTTAGCAAAGGGGAAAAAAGTTTTGATTTTTCACGTAATGACAACGTGTCGTCACAAGTTTGACAGCCCTGCTCTAGAGGAAATGGATATTCTTTCTTCCCAAATCCCTTCCTCCTTTAGGATCCATGGATGAGTTGGTAGGCAGAGAGAACTATTCAGGATCAACAGAAATACAAACAGAAGCAAAGAAAGAGTCACTGACCCTTTCAAGGCTGCTGGATTAGGAGAAAAGAAGATGAGAACTGTTAAAGGAATGGAGAAAGGAATGTTCCAACCATAAAAGTGGGATAAATACTAATTCTGGTAAGTTCAGAAGCCAACCATCTGAAACCAGATACTCTGTTCCCATAATAGGGGACAGGTGTCCCAGAAACAGGATGTCTCAAGGACATTGCACTGTGCAAATGGTACAAAGAATCACAAAGAGTAAGCCTTGATCTCACCTTAAAAAGGACAGAAAAGAAAAAGAAAATAGAAAAAAAAATAAGAATATAGTAAACTAGCTGAATACTCGTGCTTTGCTATGAAACTATGTGATCAGGCTTGATTTATTTATTTATTTATTTATTTATTGGTTCGATTTATATGCCGCCCTTTTCCGGAGACTCAGGGCGGCTTACAATGCATTAAGCAATAGCCTTCATACTTTTGTATATACCTGCTTAGTAGGGCTTTCGCCCCCCTCCCCCAGCGGTGTTCTTTTTTATACAAAGTCACAAACTGGGTCCTCATTTTACCTACCTTTGAAAGGATGGAAGGCTGAATCAACCTTGAGCCTGGTGAGATTTGAACTTACAATAATTGTAGGCAGCTGGTGTTATCTTAACAGTGCTTTAGTCTGCTGCGCCACCAAGGCCCTGATAAATCGACACTTAGAATTTTGAAAATTAATGAGTAGTTATGATCGGCCTCTCCTCTCCTCTCTCCTTCTCTCCCTCAGGCTAGCCCCACAGAAGCTTCTCCTCTCTATCCCCTTCTCTCCCTCAGGCTTGCCCCATAGATCCTCTCCTCTCCCCTTTCTCTTCCTCAGGCTGGCTCCATAGATCCTCTCCTCTCCCCTTCTCTCCCTTAGGCTGGCCCCATAGATCCTTTCCTATCCCCTTCTTTTCCTCAGGCTTGGCCCCATAGATCCTCTCCTCTCCCCTTCTCTCCCTGAGCCTTGCCCCACAGAAACGTCTCCTATCCTATCCCCTTCTCTCCCTCAGGCTTTCTAGCCCCTTCTCTCCATGAGGCTTGCCCCACAGAAGCCTGCCTTATGCTATCCCATTCTCTCCAGAGTTATTTTCAAGTTGGGAGGGGGAGTAGAACATCTAACTAATTAGCATCAGAGCATGTTATAATAATATAGGAAACACTAATGCTCTGATGGTTATTTCGAAAAATCCTTTCTTATTGAGCACCTAGAAGCCAAGAGGAATGTATGTGGCAAATTTCAAGTTTGTAGGTTTTACAATTCTGGAGATTTCGTGATTAATGCGTGAGTGGTTTTTGCTTTTATATATAGATAGATAGATAGATAGATAAAATAAAAAGAAGATATAAAGAAATGGCTTTCTTCTTTTTCATAAGTATAAACAATTTTAGTAACTTAATGGCATTGCCAGTTTCTGAGTCTGAAACTGGTCTTGAAGAAGCTGCTTCAGTTCAGCCTGGAAAAACAGAGCCAGGAATCATGTGAGACTGATCAAACATAGGAACCAGCCAAGCAGCTGGAAAAATCAGATGAGGGTGATGTAAAGCCTTCTAATCCATGTACCACAGGGCTATCAAACTCACAGCCCATGGGCTGGATGCGTCACACACTGGCCACGCCCATGCCCAGTTTAGCGAAGGGGGGAAAAGTCCCGATACATTACGTGACAACGCTGTGACGATGCGAGTTTGACACCCCTGATGTACCTGTTGAGTAGAGAAGAAAGCAGCACAGTGAAGTTTATTATGCAGCTGTCCAAGCAAAGAAATAAACATTATTGACAGCTGACTGTAGCCCAAGGGTGAAATCCCCCCTGGTTCTATCCGATTCACTAAATTAGTAGTACTGACAGCAGGAGGCTCCACCTACCCGCCAGGACATCATTACGTCCTGTTTTTTAACCATCTGTGCATGCACAAAAGGTTCTGCTCATGCGCAGAAGAGGCACATGCACATGCTACCGCGCATTCCCGTTCCTGAACCGGTAGTGAAGGTAATTTCACGGCAGTTTCACAGCTGCTGTAGCCTTATTTAGGAAACAATCCTGAATCAGGCTCTCTTTGTTGGAGATAACTTCTGACTGTCTGGCTATGTATGACAATCATATGTGGAGTCTTTTCTTTAAACGCTCTCCTTTGGACTGTCTGATAATCTGGACCTAGTTCTTTAAAACTTGGACTGAATTTGAACTCTTCTTCTGAGTGCTCCTATTTCAAAACAAACTTTACAGGCAAGTCTTTGACTTGTTTACATTCCTTTGCTTCATGTTAAACTTTTCAGCCTTGAACTAAAATTAATAATTTCCTGAAAAACCATGTGTGCCAGTGAGACTGAAACTTGAGATAGGGCGTTTATCACTTTCTTTTAAAATACAGCAAATTATCTCTTCTTCCCATATCCCACCTCTTATCTATAAACAAATCCTTTAAAACCTTGTCATTTCAACCCCAATCAGCCATTGGCGGTTAGCAGAGATAACAACATATCTAGTTACACCTTGATCAAATAAGTCAGCTTTATATTTATATATTGCCTCCAGAAGTCGTGAAAGCTCCAACACTGGAAGTTTTTAATATGAGATTGGACAACCATTTGTTTGAAATGGTATATAGGGTTTCTTGCGTAAGCAGGGGGTTGAATTTGAAGACCTTCAAGGTCCCTTCCAACTCTGTTTATTCTATTCTATTCTGTTCTGTTCTATTCTAATTTGTATTCCTTTTATTTTTTAAGAAACTTTATCTTGAAATAATGTCCTAAAACTTGATTTCTTTACATATTTTCTTTGACCCTTCAAGCCTCTTTTGTAAATCCAATATATGAAAATTAGCCAGATCATTCTTTTGGTTTGTTATTTGTATAACTGTTTTAAATATTAAGATATCAGCCAGTTTCTTTTGTATGTCCAATATAATGTCTTTTTCTATATCTTTCCTGTAGCCTGCCATTTTTAAATCAGTCTCACTTTTGTCCAGTAAAACTTGTTCCTCTTCCATAATATTTTTAAACACAGTCTATCTATGGAGGTTGGGGCTGGTTTGCACACCCCCGAACCCGTCTGCAGCCCGCAGTTCTGCCATGCTTCCCTGCCTTTGCAAGTTGGCCATGGGGATGCCGGGAAGGCAGCATGGAATGCAGGCAAGCATGGCAGGGCTGCGGCAAAGGGAGCTAGCAGCCTACTCCCTTCCCCATAGCCCTGCTACGCTTGCCTGCCTTCCGCATGGCCTTCCACTTGCCTGCCTTCGCAAGCTGGCCATGGGGATGCTGGGAAGGCCGTGTGGAGGGCAGAGAAGCATGACAGAACTGTGGGCCGCAGACGGGTTTGGGGGCATGGCTAGCCAGCGGTTGCTACCGGTTCGGCAAACCAGCCCCAATCTCTGCTACCGGTTTGCCTGAACCGGTCCTAACCAGTAGCATTTCATCCCTGCTAATAGCTGAAAAGCAGTTAACAAGCATTTCTAACTGTGGTTTTATTGTAAGGGGACTGGTATTGTGATTTAATCTTGAAGGGGTTCCATTTCCCTGATGGGGGCAGTAAGGTGTTTTTAATCATTTCCTTTATTTTGAGAATTGTCAGTTGATTAAAGGTGGTTTGTGTATGACCTGTCTAAGGGGTGATTGAGACAATATGAGGAATAAAGTTAAGAAGAAGAATCTGATTTGTTATCATTTTCCCACAAGAACAACTATATGGAGCACATGAGGGTGATCTCAAAATTTCTCTTTGTCCAGAGAGGAATTATGAAGAGCCAGTCAACATAAATTCCTTTAACAATAAAATAGAGGAAGTCTATACTCTTTCTTGATAACCATCAGAATACTAAGTTTCAACTTTTGTATTAACCCTTTCTGGTTTTGCTTTTTTTAGTGTACTAGATTCCCAATAGTTTTACTGCTTTAATGTTATTTCATGTTCTAAACATAAGATATTTCTTTAAAAAAAATAGTACAATATTTATTACTTCTTATTTCTCTCCCTGTCTTACTTTCTTTTAACAGTAATCATCACATGTGGTATTCCAGATGATATCAAAATAGCCCTTGAGAATAAAGAGGTGGATGAGAATATAGTTTTCATCCTGATAGATCTTCACAGGTACAAATTTTATGAAACAATAAAGAATAATAAAAGAAAACCATGGAATCTGGATACAGATGTGTTTATTCCTTCAGCTAAAATACTACTCCGAACCCTCAAACTCTCAGGATCCTAGATTGAGGAAGACAAATACCACCCATTAGGGGGAGAAGGGGATTTTATATATATTCTGTTCTAAAGTAACTCACAAATTAAATTTATTTTTAAATTCTGTAAAACTTATGCAAATGAATATTTGCTTTAGAATTGGTGAATTCCCTTATGGAGGGAGGGAGAGTAATTTCTTCTCCATTGATGTCCAAGTTAGTAATTTTTATGCTCGAAGTCTGAGGGGGTAGAATTTGTTTTAAAATCCATGATTTCTAGCATGATTTGTTATGTACTCAGGGGTGTAATGCTGCAGGGCCAAAGATATGTACTCTAGGAAAAAAATATCTACTAAAGTTCATTAGTAAAAGAGACCAGCAACACTTCCATCCGAAGCATAAATTGGCTGCATAACCCCAGGTTTATGCAAAGAAAATACACATATAATCTGTGAGGCTAGGAATAGCTATGATAGAGATAAAAAAAGTAGAACTACAAAGACAATGGTTTATTTGCAAAAAAAAAAGCTGTGTGGAATAAATATTATTGTTGTTATTTGAAGTGCTACCTTTCTTGGCCTTGTTTCCCATAACACTTTTAGCTTTCAAGTATTATCAACATTATTTTGCTTTCTAAGCATTTCATGGTGTAACTGGCATTTTTACTGCTTCTCTAAGGAGATTCAGGAAAGATGACTGGAAGGGATGTGATCTGTCCTACTTGACTATCACCATTTTTCTTTTTCAGTACCGTTATGGTATTTCCCCCCCATTTGTTTAAGGATTTAAGGGGATAAGCAACGGAGTTTGCATCCATATAATTTATGTTCCTGCACATTAGGTTTTCTTAGGGTTTTGCTACTTATCTGAGATGTTTATTAACAAAACGCAGTCTCTGTGTCCTTTGCAAGACTAGAAAGAAGGCAATTATAGGCCTGAGAGCTTTTGTCATCATGTTGTAAATCTTCTGACACTAGCCAAGGCCAAGATTTAACAAAGAGCAGCAAAGGCTTGGAGGGTTCAAAGAGAGGTTGTTTGCCTTATAAATTATATCAGTGCCACAATACTACTAGCTTGAAGAATGGAGGCTGGAAAACTGAATATAATAATTGAAAACTGTCTGTGATTCAGTAATCAGAGAATTTAATGAAGCTGTTCCTAAGTCTTAGTTCTCCTAGAACTAAGGAGAAATTTCCTAATGGTGATCACAAACAATAAACCAGAGGAATGGATTGCCTTCAGAAGTTGTGGGTGACCCATCACTGGAGACTTTCAGGAAGAGACTGGATAGCCATTTGTCTGAAATGGTGTAGACTCTCCTGCTCGAGCAGGGGACTGGATTAAATGACCTCCAAAGTCCCTTCCAACTCTGTTATGCTATATAGAAGATTAGGAAACTGAGAGTAGAAGTATTTATAGTGACAAAGGGCTTTGATTGTGAAGTGTGTTAGATGTGCAAATTGAGGTGCTGTTGCCATGGGGCTGTGTGAAATCCAAAATGGACTTTGATCACGAGGTGCATGTTTGATGTGCAGATCTTCCTAGATGTGGAATTTTTTGAGGGGGTCTGACATAGTATTGTGATTTAGGAGATTTCCTTATCTTTCTTTCCTTACCTTATCTTCCTTATCTTTGCTTTCTGGCTGGCTTCCTGAGCTTTTGTCATCTTTAGCCTCCATAAGATGGAAAGCTTTTTAGATTTCTCTATAATTTTGTTTGTGACTTTTGCCTGTGATAGGGATGACTCAGGTGGCAAGTGGGTATTTTTATTCTGACAGAAGTAATCCAGTACATCTAGGGCAGGGATTGAGAGAATGTTCTTGCTACTCACAAGAAAGGTTATTTGATTCATTTGGTGGATTTAGGCATCCCTAGGTTTTTTCTGTAAATGAATTTTAATTTTCTTTGGAGGCTCTAGTAGGAGTACAGCTATCATATACTGTTGACTGAATGATACACAGTTTCTATCTCATATGGTCTCCTATTCTACCAAATGGACAGTTTTTTGAGGGGCATATACTGTATGCTACAGTGAGGTATGAAGGAGATATCCACCCAACCAGCCAGATCATCTCTTGTGGACAATGGGGTGACAGATGTCTTAGGCAAATGGTTCTTGCATCCTATTCAGGAATCAAATTGGTTATAAATTAAGTAGCAGTAGGAGAAAAAAATATTTCTTGAATATTTCTGTCCAGCCCAGAGACATGTTCAGACAGATTTTGGGTTCAAGAGCATCAATCTGAGATGAGAAAGAGAAAGGCTGAATTATTGGAGGATTATTTGACTACCTGAAGAGCAAAAGCAATATGCCAGAAATTCTTGAATCTGTCAAAAGTCCCAGAGGTAAAAGGAATGTCAACAGAAAAAGTGAAGTCCCAGAAAGCAAGGCTTCTTAAAAAGGGTGAGCCAGAGATAAAAGAAACCTCACCACAAAAATGTGTCTTATATTTGTGGCATTTACTCCCACAAGAGCTGGATGAAGCTTTGGTAAATAGTATAATTGTGCCTAAAATAGTCATTAGTATAATAGTATAACAGTATAAAGACTAAATGTTAATATTAAAATTCCAAGACAGATCTATCTTCCCACCCCTCACCCCCATACCTTTCCTTCCAGAAGAGGAGAAATTGCAGAGCTGGCAGTTAGTGACAATATAAAAAAAAGGATAGGAAAAGAGAAATTCTAAATGTTTCCCTTATCACCACCATCAAGAACTAAGACCTAAGGCAAAGCTCTTTAAGTGAGGAATGGCCCACAATGCGACTGTGATGCTCCAGAGCAAACTATAACACATATAGAATGTTTCCTCAGGAAATTTCAAGGCACCTGGGATAATCTCATTGCAGCCACATCAGAAGCAATTAAATGATTAGCTTCCTTAGTTATCGAATTATAATATCTATCCCATTAAAATTCTAAGACTCCGTATTATGATGTTTTTATTATGGTTTTATCCATAATAAAAGTATTAAACTTTATATCATGCGGATGCTCTAATTAAACTAAATTTGCATATCACGGTGACTCCTAAACTGGGAGAGTGGCTCCAACAGATCCCAGGAACAGCATCAGAGCTTTTTATGCAGAAAAGGATAGTGGTAGGAACAATTAAAATACTGCATGCAACCCTGTAACTCCCAGGCCTCTGACAAAGCACCTGAGATTGAGGCAATCACATACCACCCATAGGGGTCTGAAGGAATTTTTTAAAAATACACCTGTATGTATGCATGCACGCATGCATGCACGCACGCACCCACGCACGCACACACACACTTTATTTGATATGCGTCTGGCAACTAGCAAAGGAAAAACTATGGCATCATTCCTCTGTGTCCATTTGTGCTGTATTGCCATGACTATTGTTTTCATGCTAGATGATGACATACGTACTTGAGAAGGTTGTCAGTAACTTTGCCTGTCATGCCCTACATATATTTAATGAGGAAAACATGATTGACAGTTACTTGCAAGAGAGGCAAGAGAGGTGGGATATAGATCAGCAAAGGGGTTAGCACATGTCATGCTGGCGTAGTTTTCTGTTGCCTCAAGGATGAGCAGAGAACACTTCAACTCAGTAGTGAGGAAATGCTCATTTCACACATGACACTGCAATTGTTTTACAAGATCTTTTGGCATGGGATATACATTGTCTGCTTGTAAGACAGCCAGCAATTTGACAAACGAAATACAAATCTGCATCAAAAATGCAGGTTTATTTATCCCTGTTACTTATTTAGCACTCATATAGAGTTCAGTGAGTTGGGATATTAATATTATTTCAAAATACTGTGTAATGTTCCCTATAACGTAAACCAGTATTGATATGAGAGATGGAGGAAACTAAGACTAATGGATAGATAACTTGTGCCTATGTTTCAAACAGGAACTTCTGAAGTACACATTTTCTTGGAACTATACATGGTGTATAGATGATGAATCACAATATATCACTATACTTCCTCTAACTGGCTGCCTTTAAATGCTAAAACAGAAAGATAAGCATTTGACAAGTTGTAATACATGACTGATAAATTTCATTTGAACTATTTCCTTTCTTTATATAGACGAATAATTTTATGTAGTTTGAGTCTTTTATTATGCATTTTGTTCACAGTACTTATGTTAACACATACCATAAATTAAATCAATTCAATAAAGTTTTGCTGCCTTTTACGTGGGGTAGAAAGGTTACTTGTGTTCAAAAATTTTATGATTTCCACATTTAAAACAGACAATAATTATAAAACTATATTACAAAACAAGTGTTTGCATTTTGTTTCAAGTATTTACTGAAATGATCTTCAATATACAAATATTTTGTATATTGTATATTTTGTATATTTCTTGCTGTTTTCCACACTTCATAAACATTTATGATATTGAATGTTTATTGTATTGTTATATTTGTATTGAACATTTCTTATATTCCTGCAACAGCTCTTGGATATATGAAGAGGCACGCAAATGAATTTAATTAATTATTTAATACATTTCAGTTAAAATATTACAACAAAAACAATTACAACAAAAATGAAATCATGAAAAATTATTTCTCTGATATTGAAAATTGGAGATGATAATAGTTTGGGAAACTGTTAAGAAAAGGTGTGCTGTGTGAAACACTGTGATATTTTACCCCTAGATACCCTATTGTTTTCATAGGTACCATCGTTTTTGTTGGAAAGTTCAGGTTTAAAAATGCCTTTTCTTGAGATGCTCTGACTAGATGCAGGCAGAATGACTGCTGTTTATGCTCCCTGTTTGAAGTGACCATCATTTGAATGAGACAATAAGAAACATGGAACTATTATATTATATGCATGACACTTGAATCCTTGCATGTCCAGGTCAAATCCTATGATATTTCATTTGCTTCAGTATTGAACAAACAATATATATAGATCCCATCTTGAGTTATTAAATGCTACCTTTATATCATATGTATATGAGCTAAATATTGTTTCTGCCACATAGATTCTGAAAAAAAGCTCGCTTCTTGCTTTGATAAATGATTTTTTTACTAGAGAAACTCTCTGTGGTGGCTGAATAATGTTTGACTGTATTCTTTTTGCTACTTACTACATACAGGTATTTGTGCTTTCTTTTCAGTAACTTTTCTTATGAAAATAGTCACACAGATAGCTACATGCAGAATGTCCTTGTTCTGACTCTTGCACCAGCAAATTACAGCTCAATTTTAAATCATAGTAGGACTCTCATGGATGCCGAGAAGATCAATTTGGTAACTCTTTTATTTGCATTCTGGATACAAGAGATTTTTTGGCTAGTTTCATGGACTTAATGGCTGAACTACATCTACCAGCCGCAGTCCAGTTGCTTTGAACATTTCTAGTGCTATTGAATTTGTTCTTCACTTTCCACTACCTACGACCTTCTTTGTCAATTATCTGTACAGGTTCCTCTCCTAAAATTACTCACCTTATCCAATACTTCGCATGTTGAACAAGATTATACTCACATAATCCATATAATTTTCTGGAAGAGGACAAGGCTTATTAATTTGTTTAAGTAGTTCATTTACTTGGGATTTTTTTTTTTTAAACAAGTCTCAGAGGGGAGAAGGGAGGTATCAAGAACCACAAACAAATGTGGGCATGTTCTTCACCCATATACACAAAATATGTGTATTTATGTAGAATTCTGAATAAAACTTGAAGGAGAAAAACAAAAAAAAGCAGTACCAAAGCAATGACTCCGTTGATACCCTAACAATTTAGAGAAAAACACATCCTGAATAAAAATGAATAAAAATACACCATATGCTATTTTTCATCCAAGAATCTCTTAGGATCTAACTCTCCTTTTACTGCTTCTAGCTGAAAAACGACATCCTTCTGGGATACCTGGATGCTGTTTTACTCTTTGGACATGCTTTGAAAGTCCTTTTGTCCAGACAAGAATCAGTTTGTCCTGTTGATTTGATTGACCAATTCCGGAATATCACATTTCAAGGTAATTATAGGTCTTCTTTTAGATTATTATGGATAGCCTATGCAGCCCTCTTAAAATTGGCAAATGTTTTAGGACTGCAACTCTCAGGATTCTTGGTTAATTTTCTAAACGTTGCAATCCATAAATATCTATAGGGATCAAATTGGTACTGTGCAAAATTAAGTACCAAACATAGAGTTTATGAAGAGGTTTCTTAATGTTACCTTACAAATAATGAGGATGAAACATCTTATCAATACAGGGTAAATGAAACACTTTTTCAAAAATAATTTGATTATACTTTACTATGTTTTATTAAAACTTTTAAACATGTAGATAAAAAAGCACAAACTAAATAGTAAGCTATATCTCATTCCATTTTTATAACTGCAAAGAGGAGATCCATTGATAATTATATCTTTCTGCTATTGTTCTATGCTTTGATTTTTAAATTCTCCTTAATAATTTTCCAATAGGTCATGTTAAAACAACCATTTATCTGCCATCCAGTACAAATTGTCAAAGGCATTCTCTGCATCTAATTTTATTATTATTTACTATTAGTCTAATTAATTTACTATATAGTAAATTAATATCACTTGTTGACTGAAACTTACAGGTTAATATGATTTTTTCCCCCTTAGGTATTTTAGGTCCTCGAATCTTGGATAGATATGGAGATATTGATGTCAATTTCAGTATTCTGTACACATCAACGGATAATGAAGTGAGTACAATCTTATTGTGAAACTATACTTTTAGCAAGAATTAATGAACCAATCACTGACTAGAGATTCAATCACTCGGAGAAGTTAGTCATAGTTGTCCAGGTACTGAATCATGTAACGTTGCAGTATTGATGTTAAGGGGGAGGGGAGTCTGGGTAGGCTTCAAGAACAGCCCCATATAGAGTGAATTGCAGTAGTTCAATCAAGAGATACCCAAAAGTACGAATGACTATAAACAGGGGTCCTGATACAGAAATGTTCCAACTGGTACACAAATTAATCCAGGTGTATATCTTTATCTTCTTTATCTTTATCTTTATTTGATTTGTATACCGCCCTACTCCCGAAGGACTCAGGGCGGTGAACAGCCAAACAGTAAAATACATAAATACAAAATTTAAAAACAGGAAAAAATCGAATTAAACAATTTGGCCCAGACAAATTAAAACACCCCAATCATTTAAAAAACAGATTAAAATTTGCATATTAAAAAGAAAAGAGGGAAAAGATTAGGCCAGGCCCGCCTTGTGGAATAAAAAGGTCTTCAAAGCGCGGTGGAAGGTGCGCAGATCCAGGATCCTCCGTATCTCCGGGGGGAGCTCATTCCAGATAGTAGGTGCCCCCACAGAGAAGGCTCTCCCCCTAGGGGCCACCAGTCGACATTGTTTGGCTGACGGCACCCGGAGGAGCCCTTCTCTATGAGAGCGTACCGACTGGTGGGAGGCTATTGGTGGTAGTAGGTGGTCCCATAGGTAACCAGATCCTAAGCCACGGAGCACTCTAAAGATGGTAACCAAAACCTTGAAGTGCATCCAGAAGACCACCAGGAGCCAGTGCAGCTCGCGCAGGAGAGGTGTTACATGGGAACGCCATGTCGCTCCCATTACCACCTGCGCGGCTGCACTCTGTGCCAGTTGGAGCCTCCGGGTGCTCCTCAAGGGGAGCCCCATGTAGAGAGCGTTACAATAGTCCAGGCGGAAAGTGATGAGGGCATGAGTGACCGTGCGTAAGGAGTCCCAATCCAGAAAGGGACACAACTGGTGAATCAGGCAAACCTGATGAAAAATCCTCCCAGTCACGGCCATCAAATGCTCTTCTAAAGACAGCCATGAATCCAGGAGGATGCCCAAGTTGCGAGCCCTCTCTGTGGGGGCCAATGATTCGCCCCCAATAGTCATTGATGGCGCCAACTGACTATATCGGGACGTTGGAAACCGCAGCCACTCGGTCTTGGATGGGTAGAGCCTGAGCCTATTCTTCCCCATCCAGATCTGCACGGCCTCCAGGCACTGGGACATCACTTCAAGGGCATTGTTGGGGTGATCCGGGGTGGAGATGTACAGCTGGGTGTCATCAGCGTACTGGTGGTACTTCACCCCGAAATCACGGATGATCTCGCCCAGCGGCTTCACATAAATGTTGAACAGGAGGGGCGAGAGGACTGACCTTTGCGGCACCCCACATATGAGGCATATATCAGAAGAGGCTATTCATCTTGCTAACTATATTAATTTTTATCCTTATGTATAAGGTTATTAAGGATTATAAAGTTCTTTGCCCATGAATATGATAGATAGATAGAATGATAGAATTCATTTTAGTGTGATTGGACACACAAGAATTTGTCTTTGATGCATATACTCTCAGTGTACATAAAAAGACAAGATACACTCATTGAGAATCACAAGGCACAACACCCAGTGACAGTCATATGGTACAATAAGCAATCAAATCATACTAAAAAACAATCAATATCAATATAAATCACAAGGATACAAGCAAAAAGTTACAGTCATGCAGTCACAAGTCACAATATTTGGACTTCCTAATAGCTTTGTAGGACCCCTGGAGTCTCTCCTTTAAGTATAAAATTTATATCTTTAGCACTTTAAATACTCCTTAGTGCTTACATTTCGGGAGGAAACATATTAGATAGACGCCTATGTTAATTACTATTTTCATTTTAATCTGAACAAAAAATTAGACACTACATTAAAATAAGTACATTAACTAGCAGATGTACGTCAGGCAGGATTTTCGCCCATTATACCTGTAGAGCCAGAGATTAAATCTGCAAACTTCTGCATAGAAAGCACATTCTTTATTACTGAGCCACAGTCATCCAGACAGGCCCAAACAACAGTCCTATTCTTACCTTGGAGCAAAAGCAGAATAGTATATTAAACCATAGCTTAAAATTGATGTACAATTTAGAGTAATTTGAAGCTGGTAAACATTGTTGCCTGATTAAAATGAAATGGGAAATGTAGAGTTTTCCTTTTATTGTTTTTGCTGTGCCTTTGAGTGACTGCCTGGACAAGTCTCTGCAGTTTTCTTGGCGATGTTTGCCATTGCCCCCTTCCTAGGAATTTTCCTGGTTTACTGCAATTCAAGTAAAGGAAATCAAAGGGGCTTGGATGGTCATTAAGCAAAAGACTCCTTTATACTTTGACTAATAATTTATACAAGAGCTCAATATGAGATAGGTGGGATACAGAAAGGAGACTGAAAAGATCAAAGGAGGAGTCTGAGAAAATTACTTTTAATCACTAGTAAACTAGGGGAAAGAAGCCTCAGAGTGAAACCTCCTTCTCTTTTCTTCTTCCAGTTTAAACCCCTCCTGTGGTTTGACACAAATTTGAACAAAACTGTTGTGAAGACAACAACGCCTGCATTCATCTGGAAAAAAAACATGCTACCTACGGATACTCCTAACACGGGTGAGCCAATCTACCATATTTTTCGTTCCATAAGACATACTTCTACCGCCACCACCCCAAAAATAGTGCCGGTCCTTTGGTGAATAGCAGCCGGGCCGTGGTGGCGGGGTCCTTTTACAGTGCTGAACCCCACCTCTTCTGTCTTTGTCATTGCCCGCCTCTTCTGTGCCTTTTCCGCAGTGCAGGAGTCAATAGGCAGAGCTGGCACATGAGAGGACACCTATCTGTGTCCTCTCAGGCTCCGCCTGATATTTTCTTTCTTGTTTTCC
The DNA here is from genome assembly GCF_059756535.1 of Pantherophis guttatus. Taxonomy (NCBI): domain Eukaryota; kingdom Metazoa; phylum Chordata; class Lepidosauria; order Squamata; family Colubridae; genus Pantherophis; species Pantherophis guttatus. The sequence continues at coordinate 33,430,405 of NC_142069.1, forward strand.
TCCTCTAAACCTAGTTGCGTCTTATGGTCAGGTGTGTCTTATGGAGTGAAAAATACAGTAATTCTTAAGAAAGATATCTACAAATGGAATCAGTCATTTGCAATTGCCATAATTCATAATGTGTGTATGTATCTGTTTGAGCCACTTCTGAACATTATCTTGTTGAAAATGTATCAGCCCCTTTGCCTAGGTAATAGTTTCTGCATACAGCTAGTCGTTGTTTGGTGTTTGCCTCATTTAACGACCATTTGCAGTTACAACGGTGATGAGAAAGCAACTTTGCAACTAATCCTCTCATTTACAGCCTTTGCAGGTCTGTAAAGCAAGGGATGGCGGAAGTAAGAACAGTTGCAGGTTCATTAACTGCTTTGCTTAATGACCAAGTTGCCAGTCACAGTTGTGCTTACTAAACAAGGACTATCTGCATTTCAAACAAGGTTATGTTCCTTACATGCTACAGTATAAATTACAAGCAGGAATCAATTCTTTTTGGTTTTCTGAATTACTGATTTGTTATTTTTCTCCTATAATCTCAAACCAATTATAGATGTGCAAAACAAGTATAGATAAAATGGAAGAAACCAGGAATTGATCCAACAAGACATAATTACTTTGTTGATTTCAACCAATCACAGTTAAAAACAAAGGTTCACTGTTATATGAGAACAAAGTCAATGAAATATGCATCAATAGGATAGATAATAAAATGACTTAGATCAGAGGTCTCCAACCTTGGCAACTTTAAGCCTGGAGGACTTCAACTCCCAAAATTCTCCAGCAAAGCTGGCTGGGAAATTCTGGGAGTTGAAGTCCTCCAGGCTTAAAGTTGCCAAGGTTGGGGACCCCTGACTTAGATATATAGGTATATTCTCATAAAAATGTTTTTCTGTTTTGAATGCCAACCTCAGTTCCAAAGCAATTTATAATTAATCAAATATAAATATCAAATACAAAACATTGTATCATCATATAACTTTTTCAGGCATTGCAATGATTTATTTGGTTTGACCTGTAAGTATCCCCTTTCTGCATGATCAAGAGCTCATAGCAGTTGGCTTATTCCTGGATGGAGAAATAATTTTCCTATGTTTGCCACTCCTTCTTTTATCCTCCCAGGTTGAAGAAAAAAACCCTGCTTATTAAATAAAGAGTTGTTGCTATGGAAACACTATGGTTGACCTTGAGAAATAAGTTTGAAAGGTTAGGATGGTCACAAGATCAAATATTATCCATTCTATGAGATCTACAAAGAGTATTTTGAACTGGAAATTAATTAATAATGTATTTGATAACAAATGGTTAACATCTCTTGCTGGGTATATTTTATAGCTTTTCAAACTTGGAACTGATATTGTAAAACCTTTTAATATTTTGCCCTAATTTCTAATTAAAGCCATTCCAGAATTTTATAGGATGTCAAATAATATTCTTAAAAGCTAGAATACATTTGTACACAGTATATTCTCAAAATTCTAAATGTGCCCCCATATGGAAAGGATTATAGATCCCTCACCATAATCAGTGCGGCTGCACCACAACAAATAATCATTTGTTGTGCTACTATGGAATAACAGGCAAGGCTGATAAAACACATTAACTTCTTAGCATAATTGTGAGTCATATTATCTAGTGTTAAAAGAGAAGTGATCTTCAGCTACTCAATAAATTTCCCAACAGGTAATGAATGAATGTGCAGAGTTTATAAAATTGTATATAGTCTATCCTCCTAATTGCAGATGTTACATATCCTAGAATGGCTCTCAAAGTTACGTGTCCCAGAGGGAATGATACAAACTCACTGCTTTGACCCCCAATCCCCCCCACCTCTCTATATGTCAGCAGTAGGAGTAACTGATAGTTGACTTATAGTATTAGCTTAGTCTTCCCCAAATTACAGTTCTCCAATTGTGTTAAACTCACACATCTGGAGCCTAGCAGATTATTAAAAAGCCTTACACAGAGGACTCAATAAACAGAAAGCTATTTATTTAGCTCAGGAAGTTATCAAAATTGTATCGAGGTGGGTAGGGATTTTCCAATTGTTTGTTTCACTCCTGATTCCTGTTAAACTTTAATCTTGCATGCTATAATTTCCATTAGATATGGAAAGGTCCTCTCATTTCCCATACCAGGTTTTATTGTCATCCTTGACAGATCTATCATATTTAATGTACCCTTTCTGGGAAAAATATGGTATATCAATAAATGCCAAGATTCTGATAAATATGGGGCATTTTGGATGCAGACTGAGAACAGACTGCAAATGTTATCCAATAGCTGATATGCCTCTTTCAAACTCTTACATAGTTTCAGTATAATACCAGTGCTGTTCTTTTTTTCTTTTTTTTTTAAATCTTGTTCAGAAAAGCATTCCCAAAGGATTTCCTGAGGTCTAGTACCAATAAAATGTTCTATCTATAGCCAAATTAAATTGTGACATTAAGTATTGTGGCTCCATAGATTGCTGTTCTGTCTCTCATTGCACTGCTTATAGCATTTTTCTCAAAAAAGAAAAAGTTTATTTAAACAGTTATAAGATTCAGTGCAGAAAATAAAAGAAAAATCTCTCCATCAATATCCTGAAAATATAATATGTTGTTTGCCGCCTTATTTAATTCATTTCCCCACTTGATCAGAAATTCACAAAACTAATATAATAATAATGCCTGCTATTTAATATTCTAATTACATCTTAAATTGGGAAGAAAATCAGGTGGGAAGGCATCCAGATTTTTCCCATTGGAATATTTATAGCCACTAGGGGGCAGCAGCATACCAGAAATATATGACCTTGCTATTCTATATTCTAAATGTGAGCTTGTAATTTTATTTAAAATGTGCTGGGAGGTATTTAACCCCCTGTCATTCAGCTTAGGGTGCAGGGCAGGCAAGATTTTTGTAACCTGCCAAGTATATGAGCATGTTAAGTGCTCTATTTATTGTTGACCTAACATCCTGCTTTTCTGATAGGAACAGCCAGCCCAGATGTTCTGACAAGTTTGACCTTGTCACAGAATTAAGAAAATAAGGCTGATTTGTAGTTGAAAAGGTAGATGAATTGGATAGCTGTATCAAAGCAAAATAAGTAAATGTCAAGAGCTGTCAAAGTAGTAATAAATGCAAAAACTTCCCAAAAGAATTTAGCATAGAATCATTATAGTGTTGATAATGATCCATTCCTTTCCCCTTTCTCAAAACTGGAATAAGTAACTAGATGTAGGCTTTCCCTAATTGCGCAGTTGGGATTGTAGTCTTGGTTATTGGGCAAAGCAGTCGTTATGTGAGACATCACATGACCACTTCACTCAATAACCATGATCCCAGCACTGCCAGTTTCAGTTTGAAATGATCTCAAGAGTTGTTAAGTGAATGGATTCCCTCAAGAACCAGTAGTAAAACTGGCTGGAGGCTCCGCCCACCGCCCCGGATTTCATCATCAGCGATCTGCGCATGCGCGATCCCGTTGTGAACCGGTAGTAAAGGTAAGTAGAACCCACCACTGGTGCAGGGGTGCAGAAATGGAGAGACAAGGACCAAGCAGGCTGAAAATTCAAATAGGCATGAAGCTAAAATCTTTTTCTCCCTGCCTTTCCATACTGGTGGAGCAGCTCTGGGGCTGTGGGAGAAAAGGCACAGAGCTAAAATCCTTTTCTCTCTGCAGATCCATCCCTAGGAAAGAGGTCTGGGGAGGGGAGCAGGGAGAAAAGGAGTTTAGCTCTTTGTTTAGTTCTTGTTTTAACAAACCATGGTTAAAACAAGACTGACATAATATATAAAAAATCAACCTAGCAATCATTTAGGGTAGATAATAGGACAAAACCAAACCAAACCATTTATGACAAAATATGTATGTGGCTACAAATCCAGGAGTACTGGAGGCCAAACATTTTTTTTTCTGATAAAGTATCAGTTTGAGAGTTTGCTTCCTAAATCTCTGATGGTGAGATATTGATACTAATTTCTTGGAGGACTGGATTCATTACAGTACTTTCAAAACAGTGGCTCAAAAATGGTCGTTGTGTAAAATTTACTATTTTGTTGTACACGCTGTGTACAGTAATACAAGTTTATTTTGTTATACTATGATTTACCTTTTAAACTGCTTTTTAAGGATCTCGGTTTACCCATTCCTCTTTTTTTTTTTTATAGGTCCCAACGTCCTGACCATAGCTGTTTTCACACTTACTGCAATTGTGGTGCTAGTTCTGATCATTGCTTTGTTCGTGCTGAGGTATGATTGTATACATTGTCCTCCTTGGGCTAAAAATAGGGAATTTATAGTCCAACACATCTGAATGACCTCAGACTGGGAAGGCCAGCATCAGCCCACAAATACCTTTAGCTTCTTTCAAGTCTTTCTTCTGCAAAAAAATTACTCCACACAAATATCTAGACTGCATAAATCCCATCACTCTTTTTCTTTATTTAGACAAGATTCAAATTTATAATTTCTACTTACTTGTCTTTTATTATTTTTCTTGTTATGATGCATAATAAAAAGAAAACAAAAGGAAAAATACAAATGCTAATCCAACATAAAGCAAGAAAAATAAACCTCAGTCAAAATAACAAAAATTATTTAATCTTTTTTTTGTCAAGTTTTTAAAAATTTTTTAAACAAACACACATACAAACATACAATATATTTCCTTTGAACAGAGTATTTTGCCAGTTCACAAATTTAGACCGTATTTAGTCATTTCAATTTAAATTTACAATTTCTATATTTCCTTTTTGCCATATTAATTTCTCATCTATTTTTTAAGAACCAATATTACCCTTCATTTCATCTCTAATCTTAATTAAATTCAGTTTTTCCCTTCTAATCTATATTATATCCCTTCCCATTGTCATTTATTTGTGTATCTTTCCTCACCTTGGTTAGTTATGTAATATTACAGCAGTTTCCTTCTTATGATTATAATAAATCCTCTTATTTTATAACATACATTTCCTTTGATAATACAAATCCAACATTTTAGTATAGATCAGTTAATTATATAACTATCTTTTTTCTTTTTATATTAATCAATATTAACATGAATATTCCAGTTATTTCCATGTAATCCAATTCCTTACAAATCAATTAATTGTAGCCAATTCTGCTTTCAACATAATATACATTTGGAAGTATTTCAATTATTACAATTAATCATTTCTACTTTCTTCATATTATGGAATTAAAGAATTAAAAATATTCCAACCATTACAGTTTCCCTAGTTAACTTTAAAGTATTCTAGCTGTTATCCAAGCCACAACTTAATCCTTTCTACTTTCAACACCATATACCATTAAAGGTATTTCGATTGTTACAATTTAAACTTATTCATATTTCTTTAAAAAAAATGAAATAAAAAAACAAAGCTTATCATTATCTAAGTTTCAAAGATACAATACAAATATTCCAATTATTATTCATTTCATTTTTGCAATCATATGGTTTCCCATTTTTTTACTACAATTCATATTTCAATTCTAAATACATATAGCATCTTTCTCTTTCATTTTTTTCTCCCTTCCCATTTTTATTTTTACCTTTTTCTTTCCCCTTTTTTTCTTTTGTACTTTGAAATCTTGAGCTCTCCCCCTTTGCCCTAAATTTCCCATTGTTTCCCATCTCTTTTCTCCTTTTCTTACTTCCCCATTATTTATCCCACTGTTTATCCCAGTGTAATCATTCTGTGTTTCACAAATCTGAACTCTTCTATTTTGCCCTGCATTTCCTGTTGTTTCCCATCCTTTTCCTCTCTTTTTTTTCTTTTCACTGTTAATCCCAGTGTAATCATTTAAGTTTTTTGTGTTCTTTCTTTTTCTTTTTTTTTATTTTAAAAACAAAACAAACAAACAAACTCACCTACTAACTAATTTCTATTATTATATATACATATATACAAACCTACAGTGACATATTTCATTTTCTATCTATCTGACAGTGCAGTTTTTAATTATATTGATTTCTTCTAAATTTCATCTCTACCCATTTCCCCTCCTCTGATTTATCCACTGGTACCATCTATTCCAAATTGTAAAATATTTTGAGTCCTCCTTATCCTGTAACTCTAAAGTTAATTTGTCCATTTCCAAATTTTTCAATCTTTTTAAATAATTTCGGGGTTGTTTCTGTTGGATCTTCTATGAAGAAGACCAGGTTGTCCACAAAAGCTTGGACTTTGTACTCCTCTCTCTTAATCTTTAATCCTTGTATTTCTTTGTTTGCCCTAATTCTAATTAGCAGGTTTTCCAAAGTTAAAATAAAAAGTAGGGGTGACAACGGGCATCCCTGCCTTACTCCTTTATTTATTCCAAAAAATTTTGTTGGATCCCCGTTTATCAAAATACATGCCTTTTGGTTCTGATATGTTGATGTTATCATTTTTGTAAATTTCTCTCCAAAATTCATAGTTTTAATTTGTTGTTTCATAAATTGCCAATTTACTTGATCGAACGCTTTTTGTGCATCCAGAAAGATCAGGGCCACCTGTCTCTCTGGATGCACCTTGTAATATTCCAAAACATCCATTACCATCCTTAAATTATTTTTTATCTGTCTTGTGGGCAAGAAACCGTTTTGGTCCTGATGTATTTTGTTGTGTAATATTTTTTTCAACCTATTAGCAATTATACTCATGAAAACTTTGTAATCAGTATTCAACAAAGAAATAGGCCTATAGTTTTTTATTAATGTGGTATCTGCCCCCTCTTTTGGTATTGGGGAGATATACGCTTCTTTCCATGAATTTGGTAATTTTGCCTCCATCAGCACTTCGTTATATATTTCTAATAATATTCCATTTAATAATTCTCCAAATGTTTTATAAAACTCCGTTGGTAGACCATCGGTCCCCGGAGTTTTGTTATTTTTCTGTCTCTTCAGCGCTTCTTTTAATTCCCCTATCGTAATCTCCTTATCTAATAGTTCTTTTTCTTCCTCTGTTAGTATTTGCACTCCCTCTCCTTTTAGATACTGTTCAATTTCCTCCATTGTTACTATGTCCTTCTCATAAAGTTTTTGATAATATTGGACTATTACCTCCTTTTTCTTCTCTAAGGTCTGTTGGATCCTTCCCTCATCATCTTGTAGCTTCTGAATTGTCTTTTTTTCCCTTTCCTTCCTCGGCCTATACGCCAACCACCTCCCTGGTTTATTTGCGTGTTCAAAGTAATTCTGCCTTATATATTTTAAAGTCATTGCATATTTCCCTTGTTCTAATATATTCAGCTTGTGTTTTGCCGCTATACATTTTACCCTTATTTGTTCATCCCCTGGTTTTCCTTGCAATTTACATTCCCAATTTTGAATTTCTTCTCGTAATTTATTATATTCTTTTTCTCTCTCTTTTCTCCGTTTTGCATTATATGCTATTGTAAGGCCTCTTACATACACCTTAGTTGTGTCCCATAAGTTTTGTAGGGAGGTGTGTTGTTTTGTATTTTCCTTGTAAAATAATTCTAACTCCTTTTCCATGTATTTCTTATATTCTTTTTCTTTTATTAACTGTATATTCATTGTCCATCTATTTTTCTTTCTCTGCTGCCCCTTCCACGTCATCATTATTGGGTTGTGATCAGCCCAATCATTTGGTAGGATTTCTACCGCTTCTATTTCCATCATTAACATACTGGATACCCATGCCATGTCCAACCTAGACCAGGACTTATGTGGATTTGAATAATATGTAAAATTTTTAATTTCGGGATTATAGAATCTCCAGCTATCTATCATATTTAGTTCTTCCACCATATCTATAAAAGTTCTGGGCAATACATTTTTCTTATTTTTATTTTGCTGGCCACATTTATAATCTTTTCTTACATCTAAAATAGCATTGAAGTCTCCAATCAGACATACATTTTCCATTTTTTGATCCATAATTTTCTCATGCACTTTTTTATAGAATTCTAATTGTTTGTTGTTTGGGGCATATATTACTACCAACAATATATTTTTGTAGTCATGTTTTAACTCTATCATCACTATTCTACTTTCAGTATCCACATATCTTATATTGCTATCTATTCCTTCCTTAATATATATCACTACTCCTCTTTTTTTCTCTTCTGCCAAAGATGAATATGCTGTACCTAATTTCTTATATTGTACGTATTTTATGTCTTGTTTTCTTATGTGTACCTCCTGGAGGCACACTATATCTGATTTTTGTTTCAATTTTTTTTTGAAAATTTGGTGTCGTTTGGATGGCGAGCTGAGTCCATTTATATTCACTGATAGGATTTTTAGAGTTCTTTCCATTTTTTACTGACTTTCCTGTTGTTTCTTCTTTGTTTCTTCTTGTTCCTTTTTTTTGCCTCTTGTTTGCACTCCTCCTTCTTCCTGCGTCTCTCCTTCGTCTCCTTTTCCTCCTTGTGGGGGGGTTCTTTCACGTTCCTGCCTCTGTTTTCCTTTGGTATTCCTTCCTCCCTCTTCTTTACTACCATTTGTTGCCTCGCTGCCTGTCCTTTGGTCATATAGTTCCCTTGCCTTACTCTGTGAATCCACCTTTATTTTCTTTCCCTGCCACGTTACTAACATTCCTTCCGGCGTTGTCCATCTAAAGGGTATATATCTCCTATTTAGCAATGTGGCCAGGAACCAATAATCTTTTCGCAAGTCTCTTATCCTTTTGGGAATTTGTTTCAGAGTAATTATTTCTTTATTCCTATAGAACATAGGTTCGTCCTTTGTTATTTTGTATACAATATCCCTCACCTTTCTTCTTACGAATCTTATGTGTACCTCCCGGGGAAGTTTATTTTGTTGGACGTAATTTGTATGAACCCGGTACACTTCATCTAGTTCATTTATTATTTCATCCTTTTCTCTTTGGAGCGACACAGCTATCATCTCCGCCATTATCATCGTCAAATCTTCCTCCCTCTCTTCCACTACATTTTGGAAACGCAGATAAAATGCTGCTTTTTCCATTTCCAGCTGCGCCACTGTGTTCTCAAGTTCCTTGTTTAGTCCAGTCATTTTTGTATCCAGTGCTTCTAGTTTTTCTTCTGTCAATTCAGTTTTTTGTTTTATTTCTTTTATCCTTTGGTCATTTTTTTGGATAATTTCTTGTATCAAATCCATTTTTCCATCAATCTTTTGGATGTCGTTCTTAACTTCTCTCTTTACCTCATCCATATCTTTTTTGGATTGCTCGTGGTTTCTGGTCATGCATTCTTGCATTTTGGCCATGGTTTCTTGGATGGTTATTAACGTGGCTTGCATTGTTGGCATATTGGGTGTGCTGGGTTGCTTCTCTGATGCAAATATTCCCTCCAAAGTTTTCTGTGACACTGGGGAGGCTGATGTTCCTGCTAAGATTGATGTTATCTTCTTCCCTGTCTTCAACGTTGTTGTGGTAGTACTCGTCATCTCTTTCAAAATTCTATATTGTTCCACTAATATTTTATCAACTTTCTCCCAAATCACCATCCAAATTTTGTATAATTTCTTTCTCTCTCTTTTCTTTTCTCTCGTAAAAATTCAATTCAATAATCTCTCAATCACTTAGTCTCTTTCCTTTAAGTAAATCCCTTTAAATAATTAATTATCTCTATAAAATACTCAGTAAAAATGTAGCAGAAATATAAAAATAAATATAATATAAAATAGCAGTATAAATATTAATATAAGTATAAATATATATATAAATATGCAGCTTAAATAATCAAAGACTGATTCAATTGATCAATTCTTAATACTTAATATTTAGTATTCAATAGTTAATAATTATAATGCTTATAGTACTTAAATTATGAACAAATTTCACTATAATCCTTAATTAATTAATTCCAATAAATATCAGTAAAAATTATCTATTTTATCTATAACGATCAGTAACAATTATCTATGTCTAAATAAAGAGGACTATATATGAGCAATATATTTTCAAATATTCTATAAGTCTTGTTTGTTATATTTTCAACGAAGGAAAAGGCAAGTCTCTCTTTTTTTTACGCTGGAGTCTTTTCCTGTTTCAATATGGCGACCTCTAATCTGCACAGTCACAGTCTGCAGTTTTTACTTTGCCAAACTACCTCTCTCCTTCCGTTAGGGCAGCCAAAAAAGGAAGATACAAAGAATGTCTGTTCTTCTTCAAATCTCCTCAGTTTAAATCCACTTCTTCTCACCTTCGTTTTCACTGTTTTAGTGTTTCTTTATTCTTTCTCTGCTGGTCTATGTTCCGTCCTCTTCCTTTCTGCTCGCCTCTATGGTTGCTGCCCCTTTACGCTCTGAGGTCTTCTCTTTTCACGCTACCCCTCCGGAAAAATACTCTCTCCTTGATTTGCGCCAAATTATTCCAAATTATTGATTCTTGTTTTCTGCTCACCCTCCATGATCTTGCACTGTACTCACTCCTCTGCTCCCGATGGTCTCAATCGGCTCATCGGGCCTCCGGGCCAGCTGCGCTCATCGCACCAGCTGGCTTCTCCCGAGCCTGGAATGAGGGATCTTCGCGGTATGGTGGGAGATCGCACCTCTTCTCGCCTTCCCTGAAGCTTTCCCTCCTTATCCCCGATCTCTCCAAGATCTGTCTTCGCCAAAAAGGCACCAAAAGCTCAGAAATCCGACACCAGAAAGAGAGCGCTTCTCTCCTGTGCCGCCACGACCCTATGTCACTGCCGGAAGTCTATCTTTTGTGTTCTTTCTATTTCTCCCTTCTCTCCTTCTTTGTCTCTTTCTGCCTTTTCTGTTTTTTCCATTGTTAATCCCAATGTAATCTCTAAAAACCTCCTTTTTATTATTACTATCCATATATTCAATAAGTTTTCCAAAATTAATCTCATTGTCTTTATCTTTTTCTTTGTTTTCAGTCTCTGTGTCTTGCTTCTCCATTTTTGTTTCCTTGTCAGCTTGAACATGCTCTCTCTCAGTTTTTGGATCCTCAAGTTTTGATTCTCCATGTAACATTGTAATTATTCCTCTTATTTCCGCTTTCCACGACAAATACATTATTTCCATCATTTCTCTAATTTCCTGCACCATTTTATTCTTCCTATATTAGCATTGTTCCAAATTTAAAAGTTCCATTTTTTCTCCCCCCCCCCAAAGTCAAGCCGTTTGCAGACAAAGCAATCCTCCCCAAAAGTTTTCACGGCTATTATCGCTGATATAGTTCAAAGTTTTCCAAAACAAAGATTCCAATTTGCAATGCTCTTTTTTCTCCTGAAGATGTCTCTCTAGAATCCACAATTCTCTTAATTGTCCATTTTGTATCAATCTTTGTTAAAAATCTAGCTTCTTTTTTCTTCTTTTTAACTTTAAAAATACCAAATCAGTTTTATAGTCCAGTCCAAATTAAACAATACTTTTCCCCTCTTTTTTTTTTTTTTGGTATAAAGCACTTCTGTTGCAGGGCTTAATATCCAATTGTTTTTTATTTTTCGTAGTCTTCAACAAGAAAGGATCTATTTATTTTTTTCCAATCCTTTGGCCAATTTTGGGGTTGTTTCTTCTAATTCTTAAAATTTTCCAGTTAATTTTATTCAAAAATCAATTTTATTTTTGGGTTTTTGTCCCTTTAAATTCTGCTTACATCCTCTTTTCTTCCCCCATGCCTGTTAGCTGCTAGTTTTACGCTGGGGGTGTCAGGTTTTAAAATAATTTTTGTTGTTGTTGTTATTTTGCCTGTGGGTTGGCTGTCACTCACCCGGCTTCAAAAACTCTATTGCATTCACTGCTCCTGCTCAATACTTAGTCTGGTTGTTCCAGCTTCTTGATAGCTGCAATGGCTGCCGCCTCCACTGCTGAATCGGAGAGAGATTCCTCTGACCTTCGAGGAACTTGCCTGTTCCTCTTGGTCTTCCAAGGTGCCTCTCCTTCTTCCCCATCCCTAAGAACGGTTCTGATCCAAAGACCCCTTGGCAGCGGTTCGTCAGTCTGGGTTTTCGCGGAGCTCATCAGAGCCCATTAATTCCCCAACTGTCTCACCGCGACGCTTCTGGTTGAATCTCCAAAAATTATTTAATCTTTTTAATTGCAGCTATGAATTGATTTTTAAACAATATATTAAAAATTACCCCCCCCCCATAGAGTTATACCATCATTTTTTTCCCCATTTGTTTGATGAAGGGCTAATTCAATGTGAAAACGGGTAGTCCTCAAGTTACGACCATAATAGACCCTGTCCATTAGTGTCAAAAGTCAGAACAATGTTAAATGAACTGCCTAAAGTAACAGCAAGTCATCCCTGATCTCCCCAATGCATTCTTTAAATGAATGCATGGGTTGTTAAGTGAAGCTTAAGTTAAGGTTGGATAGATCCTGGGAGGCCTTGCTCAGGCACAAGCCCACCTGCTTCAGGCCTCTCAAGGTATCCTCCAGCCTGTATGTAGGCCCACCTCAGGCTGATTATCTTGCCAGCGAGAAACAACGGGGAAGGAAAACACTGGGCCTTGTCTAATTCTGGCTCTGTCCTTCCTCCTGCCAAGGTGCCCTGTCTTTCTGGGGCAAAAAAAGCCCCAGTTGCTTAGCTTTTCAGAGCTTTCTGCACCATCAGATGGCTACTGATCAACTGGCCATTGGGAGGCTGCAAAGCTCGCCTGCCTCTCTAGGCTTTGGGAAGCTGGCCCTTGCATAAAAGGCAGGTTTGGGATAAGCTTCCCCAAACTTTTCTCTTGCTTAATTCCCCCCCCCCCACCCCCTAGGAAATCACATTTCTTCAATTTTAAAAAAATTACAAAAAGCTGGGAGGGACACACTTGTTGATCGCTCCCCCACATCCCAATTAGGTGTTAAAACTAATCTCTCCTTCTGCTCTCCAGCCTCTATCCCTTTTAAATTTGATGTTGACGTCAGGATGGAGGAACTGAAGTAAGCAAGGAAATAAAAAGTTTCTGCAGCTTTCCCCCTTCAACTAAAGAAAAACAAAAGTCATCTCCAAAAGTTGTGCAACAAAATAGAGGATGCTGGGTCCTTGCAAGCTTTAACTATCCATCTGACTGCCTTGGCTCCATAGCTAAAGCTTGCAAAGACGCAGCATACTCCATTTGGACTTGCTGGTCTTTCTCCACTCTCCCTCTCCCCCTCCCCAATTAGATGCTATGTTGTATGTATGTGTAAATGTGTTAAAATGTTAATACAGCTTTATCTTCCTAAAATTCCAGATTCTAATACTTTCAGAATTGTTTCTATCATACTTTTAAATTTTCAGGAAGTACAGAAGAGCCAATCAATTGCGGCAAAAGAGATGGTCCCATATTCCACCTGAGAAGATACTACCATTGAATACTAACGAGTCAAATCATGTTAGTCTAAAGGTAGGAAGTGACAGCCATGTCTGGCAAAAGTTTCTCACCACAGAATATGAAGTAAGCTGTACATTCTTCACAATGGTACCTCAGATAGTATCACTCGTTATAAAGTCTTCTATTCTACAATAAGGCTAACTGCTCCGTTTATTATATGTGCATTAACAGTTTTCTCATGATTGTATAAAGCAAGTAGACATTCCCCTTTTCTACTAGACTCTGCCCCATGTGATAGAAACAGTAACATTTATTAGTTTACAGATAGTGGCCAATATTATCATTCTTCCCCTCATTTGCAGTTTCATCCCAGCTCCCAAGTATCGCCAATCAATAAATCTTGCAAGGGAATGGGGCAGCAGATGGCTATGGCACGTACAAATATCCCATGCATATGCAAATATGGTCAGCATGGGCAAAATGGCAGCTACTATTGACTAGAGGGAAAGAGATGTGGCTGCAACAACTTAGATTATCCAGTAGGAGTAAAAACACGGCTTCTACTGAAATGAAATACTATGGATAGAGTTCATGCACTTCATGGCCAATGCATTATCTCATCTGAGATGAACAAGAAGGGACAGGCTATCTTTGCAGGAGGCTAAACTGAGTATGACATCACACATTCCTGTCCTCAACAAATGGTTAGTGGGGAACTTCACACTGGAAAAACAGGTTGTGCAGAAGAACTCTTAATTGCAGCTTCACCTGAAATTCTAATCTAATTTTATTCTCCTCCCTTTCTCCCATTTGCTGGTTACAGCTCTTTCAGGAATTATGTATAGTTCCAAGGACAGTGAATTTCAAAGTTGCAATACTATTAATTTTATCTGTGGGACACAAAGACTATCTATTAGCTCCCTATGCTTTACATAACAGTGTTCCCCTTAGGAATTGGTATGCCTTTGATTTTTTTTAGGCATTAAGTATTGCCATCTATATTCTTCTAACGAGCACAGCGTCTCGTGTGGTTAGGATCCTGGTTGGAGGTTAGCAAGCCCACATTTGAGATCCGAGTGCTGCTTTGGGGGCGGGGTGAGCTCTTGTCCTTTGCTCCAGCTTCTGCTGGGGACATAAAAAGAGCCCCCAGCTGGGCATCCCAGGGCAATGATGATGTCGCTGACTAATCCGTTCAACCTGGAAGCATCTTGGTGCTTCTGACACGAGTATGATGCGATCTATGTTCTTCCACAAAAACAAAAAGACCATCTTGAGACAAGAATGGGAAATAAAGGAAAAATTGCATTTATTATATAATATCACTTGATGCATAAAATATCAAAATAATATTCAAGTTATGGGAAGTATTTTTGAATCTGTTCCCCTGACAACATTCCAGCAGCAGGGTATTGCATTTTAGTTCCTAGTACACATTAGGATAGGGACCTTACTATTCTAAGTAAGAATTCTAAAGGAGTCCTCTTGTTTCCCAGATTGATGAAGACAAAAGGCGGGATACTGCTCAAAGGCTGCGTCAAGGCAAATACGATAAGAAGGTATTCTTACTCCCAGTCTCTCTGTTCTACTTGCCTTCACTAAAAAATGGTCTGATGCTCTTGTGCAAGACAGATTTCATGATGCTGCTCATATTCCCAGTTTGTTGTAAAGATGAATGCATTAAAATATATGGATTTTTTTCCTAAATGCTTCCTTTGCAACTTCTCAGTCCTAAATAATGAACAAAGTGGACTGCAGGTGTAAAATTTTAAAATCATTTGCTTGTTATTGATTAGCGTAAATATCAATTTGTCTATAAAATATGATGTATTTGCTATTTAATCTTTGTTATAAACAATTACTCTAGACATTGTAGATATTAGTGATAGGTTGTTATGACTTTGCTATGGTTTTCTTCCAATTGCTCTCATTTTCTAGATAATAATCCTGAAGGATTTCAAACACAATGAGGGAAATTTTACAGAGAAACAGAAAATAGCTCTGAATAAGGTAAGCAGCACACTATTCTAAGGAATGCTGGAATACAACTTTTTTTCATGTATTTTTATTTTTAATTTAAAATGTTGATATAGTCACCCATCTTAAACAGCTCAGGATGCCTCATAAGAATAATAAAACCAATAACTATAAAACAACCATAAAACAACAAAAGAGAAAAACAATCAAACAAAAATACAAACACTGTACCTTTAATCGTTCCTTAGGATGCCCTGCAGCAAACTTCAATTATTTCTATTCTATTCTATTCTATTCTATTCTATTCTATTCTATTCTATTCTATTCTATTCTATTTATTCTATTCTATTCTATTTTATTCTATTCCATTCCATTCCATTCCATTCCATTCCTTTGTGAGAGTCCCTTGGGAGTTGGGAGGCATAGAAATGTGATAAATTAAATTAAATTAAATTCCATTCTCAGCATTTTGATAAAAGATATCCCCAATCTTAAAATGCTAAATAGGTGGGGGCTTGTTAAACCAACAAGGAGAGGGTGTTCCCCAAGACAGGGCAGCCACGGAAAAAGCACACTTCGGAGGTCCTACTAAGTAGCAGGATTTCAGGGAAGGGATCTGGAGCCAGACTACCTTGCCTGATCTAGTGGAATGGGCAGATATTCTTCGGGAGAGGTAGTCCCACAATAACGAGATCTTGTGCCAATGTACCATATAGGGCTTTAAAGGCGATAACCATTACCTTTAACTGCATGATGGTACTGAAAGTCACCAAGAGATGCAGGAGAGCCAGGATAGTTACACCACCCCATCACAAGCCCTCCAAAGGTCATCCCTAGCTTTTAGCCTATATCGGAAGCTGCATGTTAGAGCTTTAGGAACAAACTAATTACCCTCTGACAACATGCTGGGTCCATCAGGCACTTAGGACAGGACAACCTAATAGGCCTCCCATCCCTCTGTTAAGGGGCAACTGCTGAGAATTTTGAAAACTTTCCCCCAGTTTGGTCATTATATTACTGATTTTAATCCTTTAAACTTCTACTCTGTGCCAAATCTATTTAAAGGCATTTATGAGTTAGCTCAGTTTCTGAATTGTATTAAGTCATTTTGTGGCCACTCTTCTACATAGATTTTTTTTAAAAAGCTTAACTAGGAAGCTGGCTTGCTAAAAGAAATTCCCCCCTTCTTTATTTCTAAGAATATTTCTGAATCCTAAATAGACCCTGTAGGCATTCCAAGAAAATAAAAGTAGGGGATGTATTAACTATAGTTCTGTACTATAGAAATACTCATCTGGCTGGAAGCAAGAAAAAGTTAATCTAAGATAAGGAGAGAATGAGGGACAACAACTTTAATTTCCCTTCCAGTAAACAGTTATTATTTTATTATTTGCCATGCACCTTCAGCATGGCAGGCATTTTTTTATAGCACCCACAAAATAAACTTAACATTCTAGGTAGAGTTAATGATCTCCAAAAATATGTATCTTGTACAGTTTTTGCAAATATTTTAATCACCTTAGGGTTGAAAAGTTACAAGACCCAACACAAAATACAGTATCTCCATGCCATCGGAAAGACTGAGAGATTTTTTACTTTTCATTCCTAGTATTCTATGTTACTTTAAAATGTAACTTTCCGCTTCTAATAAATGCAATTCTTTTCTCCAGCTCCTTCAAATTGACTATTACAATCTAACTAAATTCTATGGAACAGTCAAGATGGACACAGTGATCTACGGAGTAATTGAGTACTGTGAAAGGGGTTCATTGCGGGTAAACAGATTTATAACTCACTGGTTAGTTTGTATCAAGACACATTAACTTTCATCTTAAAGAAAAATTTTAGTGAGGGTCAAGGGGGTCACTACAGAAGAATAGTAGTCTGTTTATAACTCATTTAATTTGGTGGTGGTTATTTAAATGTTAATGAAATGACTGTGCTGTCCTATAGGCTCCCCATGTCCCACAGTCATGTTACCATAGAGACACAAAGAAAGAAGGGAGAAAAACAAAGAATTTCTAAAACAGAAAAGGGTTTCGTGGTGGTTGCAAGAGAAATAGTACCTTTAGAGATCTTTCAGAATTAATTAGATTTTGCTTTAATTATGAAGAACAGGAAGGTAATAAGAAAAGGACACCATAACACCACAATGCATCAGAGAAGATGACATTGATTGGCATCTTCAATTCAGAAGCAAATCAAATAGCTCCAGATGGCAGTTATCTTTTTATAACCTGTTACATACCACTTTACTCATTTTAATCTGCTATTAAGAACTAGATTTTGTGATATTTTAGGAGTCATAAGGAGAAACCAAAAGGGCTCACTCCTCCATGTCAGGAAGTAGGAAATATTCCAGATAGAAGCTGAGGTTCTTTTTAACCACAAAGCAAATACTCTATAGTATTCAATTTAAGATAAAAGTTCAGCTCTCTTAGACAGACCAGTAATGAAAAGGCAAGCCTGATCTTCCCCATCCTGGTGTCCTCCAGGGTATTAGAACTATAGTTTCCAGAATTTCCTGCTGGAATTAACTTAACTATATTGTGAAAAGCAATAATTTACATTTGTGTTTTAAGTATAGTCCGCCTCAGTCAGTTATCTGTTAGGTTACAGGTGGCAGGTACTAAGGGCTTACAGCAATGGTGGGTTTCAAAAATGTTTACTACTGGTTCCGTGGATGTGTCTTGGTGGGCGTGGCATGGCTTGGTGGGCATGGCTTGGTGGGCATGGCAGGGGAGAGATACTGTAAAATCTCCATTCCCACCCCACTCCATGGGAAGGTTAGTGCAAAATCCCCATTTCCTCCCGATCAGCTGGGACTCGGGGGGCAGAGAATAGATGGGTCAGTCAGAGGTGCTATTTGCCGGTTCTCCAGACTACTCAAAATTTCCACTACCGGTTCTCCAGAACTGGTCAAAACCTGCTGAAACCCATCTCTGGCTTACAGGGTTAAGTTTGTTTTCCTGTTGAATATTTAACCACAATAGCCATTTAAAAAGGATACAAACATGGAGAACTATTTCTGTTTTGTCACCCACTGTATTCAGATAGGACTGTCCACTGTGATCAAAATAACTTCAGGAAAAACAGAATCACTAAGCTGATATCTGAATTGAACTGGAAATAAAATTGAGTTTTCTCAATAGCTTCTTTATTGAAGGAAATATTTTCTTTATTCAATTGCCCTGAATTGCTTAGCAAGGGTTCATCATTTTGTGTTATTTTAATTGATCTGAATGAAGATATTGTTTGACTGTTACTTTTAGCAACTTCTTCAGCATTAAGCTGGTTTTAATGTTGTTACCAGCAGTTCTTTCTTTTGTTTTCATCTCAGGATGTCTTAAATGATAAAATCTCCTACCCTGATGGAACCTTCATGGACTGGGAGTTTAAAATTTCTGTCATGTATGACATTGCTAAGGTAAGTATATGAGGATAGTTTTACATCATAAAATCTAGCAAAAGAATAAGATTAGAGCTTAATATATTGTCCTAACTATCGGTATATAAAATCAGCTTGTGCAAGTTTCTTTCCAGTCCTGTCACTAGAAACATGACAGGACTATGAAATAGCAGATTTCTTGAGAGCTGAGCCATAATAAGCTTAGTACATTTCAGTACAGAAAAAAATAAAAGTAATTTTTCTCACTGATAAAAATTTCCTTACAGAATGAGAATGAGGACAAATATATTTATAAAATTAAAATCATGAACTAAAAAGTGGCATGAAAAAAAATCATCCTGAACTCACATTAAATAGGCTTTACTCTGTAGCCAGTTATGCTGAGCTTGGAAATAATTTTTATTTTTAAAAATATCATGAAGCTCATAGTTTCTTACTTAGAATTTTTTCCAGTAATCTTTCAGTGTATTCATTTTCTCAGAATACTTTTTATTTCCAGACTTAATTCTCAGTGAGGTAGTAAATCAGTGAAAGATTTCATGTTAAGCAAAAGGTTAAACCTACAATTCTTCTTCCCTGAAATGTGTTGGAGCCAATAGCTTTTGCATAGCTGAAAGTGTATATGCAAAGACAAATTATAAACTTAAGATTATGTTTATAGAGGGACAGGAATTGCTCCTCTTACTAAACTTATCTAGGTTCTTGCAAAGACATGTGGGGGGGGCAGGAAGTGGGGTCACTGAAGGTCCTATAGTGAACAGGCTTAAATTTTGCAGTTCTGGCAATCGCTGGGCAGTTCAGTTTTTCCTTTGCAAAATGACTATTACTGAAGCTTTTATTACATTTTGGCAGCAGGAATGCTAGAGAGGATCAGCTATGATAAACTACAAAGTGGGGGTTGCGATGGTGGCAGGAAAAGAGGGTAGTCTACTTACCCGAACTTGTCAACAGCCCTTTTGTCAACTGACTGTAGAAGAGAGGGAGAGGGCAGATGAAAGTCTGCAAGAGCAAAAAACAGTGAGAAAGTGGGAGACCAAGAGGCAAGTGTGCAGATGAGCAAGAATGCGTGTGCAAGAGAAAACTGAAGAGACCAGGCTGAATTTCCTGCATGTGAACATATGGCAAAAGAAGAGGGAAGAGAGGGAGGGAGGGGGGAGAGAGAGAGATGCTGTCTGTTGCCGACTTGACCTAATCATCTCCAGGTGTGCATGGTGTCTTATGCAATCTCTACACATTCACAGATCAGTACTTTCAAAAACCAGCACCATGGGAAGAATTTTAAAAATGGGAATGGTAGCCAGAGAAAATTAAATTCCTTTCCCAGATCATGGGTCCCAAAAGCCAGATGAGATTGTCGTGTTCACATTTTCATATCATATCACATTACTGCATCCTCCAGAGGTTCCAGCCCCAATCTGTGTAATGGAGAGCAATTGATAGATGTTTTCCTATCAGATGTTGACTGATGTTGGGAATGGAAATAAAGCCAAACAATTCACAATCATTTCTCTTAAGTTCTCCCAGAGTACATCTGTACTACTCTTTGGTCTTGGTGTGTGTTTGTGTGTGTGTGTGTGTGTGTGTGTGTGTGCACGTGCGTGCACACTCGTGCACACGCACCTTCAAGTCAGTTTTTTACATCTGGCAACTGCCTGGGTTAGTCGTTGCAATTTTGCAAGATTTCTTGGAAGTGCCTTGAAGTTGCCTGCTTCCTAGGGGTGAGAGAGATTAAGGTCACCCAACTGGCTTGTTGCCTAGGGTGCAACTACAACTCATGGTCTTCCAGTTTCTAGACTGGTGCCTTAATCACTACACCAAACTGGCTCTGATTACTGCAGTGATCTCAGCAATGAAGGCCACTTCAATGAAAGGAGGAAACATTTTAACACAGCAATGAGGAAGAGCCCAGTGAGACAAATCTTCCATCCTTGTTTGGACAGGAGGCAAAGAAGAGGCCAGAAAAATGTCTGGATGTCAACTCAGACCATGATAATTTTGACTTTTTTCCAGTAGGGATTATCTTTAGCAAAATTTCTCAATAGTTTAATTGTCCCACACATTTGTTGGAATCAGAAATAATATCATCTAATACCAGTATGACAAGCATAAAGAAGTTCCCCATCCTTCATTGTATGTATTGTGTGCCTGCAGTTAAACAGGTATTCAATCTGTCTTGTGATAATTCAAATTGCACTCCTTCTGCATTACAAATGGCCTTTCCCTACCTGCAGTTAATCACTGTGCAAACATGTCCTGGCAAGATCTCTTTTCTGTTGCTTTCAATTCCTTCACACTCTGAGACAGACACATTTAAGCAGTCCTTAGCTTTGTTAAGAGAATATATCCCCCTTCTTCTAATATTCTGTACCCAGAAAGTATATAAAATCTATTTTATATACCTATTGCCCTGGAAGTAAATCAGGTGTATGCAATGATTTGAAACAGGCAGGATAAGGATTAGCAAGGAAGATACCCAATGTCATGCAGGTATAAATTTCTGATGACTGAGGAGTAGGTGGAACTCTTTCAGAATCAGAGATTTAATCCAGAGTGCTGAAAATTTCTGTAGGAAAACTGAGGCAGGCCCTTCTCTTAGTCTAGCACAGACTATAGATAGAAGTAAATTGTTTGATTATTTTATTATTTATCTCTTAGTTGACCAAAGAATAGTGCTTAGGAGTCCTTAATGTGCAATCCAGAAAATTGCACATACATTCAAACATTCCACTTCCTCTCTCAGTGTCAATGTAGGTGGGTGGAGGGTGTAATTTATGTTATGTAATCATCCCAGAAAATGTATATTGCCAGAAAAAAAAGGTGTGTAAGGAAATGAGTATAAATGTAAATTGGAGTATTGGGTCCCAGTTTTAATTCCCATTTAGATATATGACATATTTATTATTTCTCTTTTTGAATTATCCATGTGCATACAGGAATATTCTTCTTTTATCTTTCTTAAACAAGGGTTTTCTTTATGACAGAAGAAGTTCACAATTTCTTCTTTTTTAATGGCAGTGGAGAATTGTCAGGCAGCTGACTCTGTAGAATGGCTGGTTTTTCCTGTAAGTAAAGCATCTGCTAGCTGCATATCTTTGTTCACCCTGACTGAGCAGAAATTTAAAAAAAATTAAAACATTTAAAATACAATTATCTGGTTTTTCATTCAAAAAACTTACTGACTTGTCCACATTTAGGGTACAACCACTGTTACAGTGCTTTCATCTAGAGCAGGGCTGTCAAATGCGCACCCAGATGTGACATGTACTGGCCACGGTGATGCCCAGTTCAGCGAAGGAAGAAAAAATCCCAATATGTCACTTGACGCCGCTGTGACGATGTGAGTTTGACACCCCTGATCTAGAGCAATGTTCCCAAAGCTTGCTGTTTTAAGATGTGCAGACTTCAACTCCCAGAATATGGACTTTCACTCCGAATGCTAGCTGGGGTATTCTGAGAGTTGAAGTTCACACATCTTAAAATGGTTAAGATTGGGGAAACACTGCTCCAAAGTGTGATTTGGCAGAGAAACAGGCTGGCAAAACCTATGCTGCTTTCACTGACAATTGCTTTTCTGTTTGAGTAATGAGGCTGGCAAGTGATGCTGCCCTGTTTTAATCCCTGAGAATTTAAGTAAAATGATTGATGGCTTCCCCTACCTTTATTTCCTCATCCACTGAGGGTTACCTGCTGCCAGAGAAAGTAACTACCAATTATAGTACTAAAGGTGTGGTGTGGCAGAGACAGGCAAATGTAGATAGCTTAGCCCATCCATCAATCTACCTGGTATACAGGTCATAAAATAGGGGTTCAGGTTGAGGTGGAATGATCACTAACTAGTAAGTTCCATCCTTGACTAGAACTACAGTTAAGTGTCTATGGACAGCAACAATTAGGTTTAGGCAAAATGGTGCTGCCTTCTCACCCAAGTAAGAAATTGGGAACTTGGGGTACCTCAGGGTTCTGTATTAGGCCAAGTACTCTTCAACACCTTCATAAAGATGTTCATCTTCATGATTTAGATGAGAGGATAGAGGGGAAACTCATTAAATTTGCAGATGACATTAAGGTGGGAGTATTAGATCAGGCACAGGGAAAGAAGACGCAACCAGCAATGGTCCATTTAGTACTTTATTCAGCTCAAGAATAGACTAGCGGCTGCGCTGCTGGAGCTCTCTTTTATAGCGCTCCGGCAGGCTGGGCCGCCCAGTGACAGCAGTTCATTTTTCCCACCTGTGGATTAGCCAGTCCACAACGGATGTCCATATAAGGACATAACAGGGAGGAGTAGCCAACACTTTAGAACCTAGATTCAAGATACAAAAGGATTTTGACAGACTTGAATACTGGGCCCTATCCAACAAAATGCAGTTGTGGTGATGAGAAAAGTAAGGTCTTATTCTTAGGCAGGAAAAACCAAATGCAATAGTATAAAATAGATGGTACCTGTCTTAATAGTAGTGATTGTGAGAGGGATCTCGGTGTCCTAGTGGACAATCATGTTTGAGCCAGTAGTGTGCTGCAGCTACCAAAAAAGCCAAAGTTTGGGTTTGCATCAACAGAGGGGTAGTATTAAGATCACATTAAGTGATAGTACCACTTTATACTGCATTAGTAAGACTACATTTGGAATACTGTGTCCAGTTCTGGTCACCAGGATACAGAAAGGATGCTGACTCTATAAAGCATGCAGAGAAGAGCAACAAAGAAGAGCAACAAAGGGGTTTGAAGGCTAAACTGTACAACAAACAGTTACAGGAACTATGTATGTCTAGTTTAATGAGAGAAAGACTAGGGATGACATGATAGCAGTCTTCCAATACTTAAGGGACTGTCACAGAGAAGAAGGGTCTACTTATTTTCCAAAGCACCCCAGGGCAGGACAAGAAGTAATGGGTGGAAAATTATTTAAGATAGATCCAATCTAGAAGTAAGGAGACACATCCTGACAGTGAGAATGATAAACAGTAGAATGGCTTGCCTCCAGAAGTTATGGGTGCTCTTTCACTGGAGGTTTTCAAAAAGAGGTTGGCAATCATTTGGTATAGGGTCTCCTGCTCGAGCAGGTAGTTGGACTAGAAGTCATCCAAAATCCCTTCCAACCCTGTTATTCTATGTTCTACATATGGTCATATAAACCTTGTTAGAAGTCTGTCATACACTCATTGGTGAGACAACTGGCAACAAATAACAGGCAAAACACAGCTCTTTTCCCTAATTTTAGATGACCTCTATAGTCCAGGACTAGTGCTATTTCAAAAGAGTTCTAAACTCATGTATAGAGGGATCTCAATAGGGTCAGGACAAATGCTTCAAAAAGCATAGGGCAGGCATTATTAGCCAGCTCTCCAGTAGCCGAAGCATAATCTTTACTGTAGCCTCTGGGGATGTTCCTTTTAGCCACAGATTTAATTAAGTCAGCAAACCTGTTGTAGTCCTTAGGGACTGCTTTGATCCATCTGATATTAGCATCAGTGTGCTTTGCATAAGCATTCTAATTTGCTTTCTGGAAGTTCCAATGAAATTTAGGAGTGGACCTTATTACTGGGATCTGGAGTCCTATTCTGTAAATTATAGGCCTATGCTGACTGTGCAGGAAATTGTACAAAACCTGCCTCTGGATTTGAGATGTTGATTTTACTACTACAGAGGAAACAAAGCAAGATTCTGGGGGAATAATCCTTTTGCCAACAAGCAGAATGAAATGTGCCTCTATCTTTACCATCATATATAAGAGTAAGACTGTTTATTTCATCCAATCATGCAATAATCTACTCCCATTCTCAATGCTTTGGTTATATCCCTGAGATGTGTGTGGTGGCTATCACCAAGGATTATACAATATCCCACAGATACAGATAAAACAGAATCTGGCCAATTTATAGTTTGGAGGCTTATAAACAATCATGATGGTAATATTTTGTAATTCTATTGTTATAGAGCAGGCATTCCAATTGGTAGTTTGAATTAATAATTGAGGGAAGGGCATTATCTAGACTATCAATATCTAGACTACATAAATAAATTGGGCAGTATCCTTAAATTTATCAAGCTGGGATCCAATGTAAACTGAGTTGGAAACAATGCAAATCAAACCAAGATTAAAGGAATTGCTCTCACAACAGACTAATAGAATGGCCCTTCTTTCCATCTCCTCTTCTGATATAACATGTAGGATAGCCCTTCTTCTTTTTTTTAGCAAACTCTCAGAGATTAGTTTTTTGCTCCAGGGTTAGGGATCTCTAATTAGAGACTATAACTAAAAGCTATCAGTAAAGGAAAATATTGTGTATCTTCAAATTCACAGATCTATTCTGCTCAGTTAAATGCTTGGACAGTAACAAAGCCACTGATATGGAGGCATTTGGTCTTGTTATTGCTTCAAAACTGGGAAGTGTGTGAACAGACTAAGGGAATTGGAGGATGTTCAAAGATAGGGATTCAAAGCAAAAAAAAAACCCTTTCAAGTCCTGTCTCCTTTAGAAAATAAAGCAAACAGGGTCAGATGAAGACTATGGAGGCAGAGACAGAAGAGGAAAAGCTTAAATGCAAAAGGTTTGCAATCTGTAAATAAAGAGAAGGATTTGATTACAAATAAGAACAAGGTGGGGGCAGATGGAAATAAATGGGTTGACTAATAGGGCTGGCAGCATTGATAACTTATAATTGATAAATAGTAATTTGCAGCAGTAATGTAAGACAGGGGTCACCAACCTTTGGGCCATGGACCAGTACCTGGCCATGGCCATGGCCTATTGGAACTGGGCCACATAAGCACCGGGAGAGCAAGCAAAGCTTTATCTGGCATGCATGGCATCTAGGTTGCATGTGAAAGCATCTCCCTCACCCTCTCGTTCATAGAAAAATTGTCTTCCACAAAACTGGTCCCTGGTGCCAGAACGTTTGGGGATGTAGGTGATCATTCACTGCAAGCATTCATAAGGTACAAATATGCATATGACATATGCTTCATGGCATGACTTATGGAGTTATGCCAGACATAAATGTCAGTATTACATAATTGTGTCATTTGTGTGATAAAGGCATGGAGCACATATAATTATTTAAATATGATTGTGGTTGTTGTAAATGTCACTGTCACCCATTATATCTTATGGAGATCTTTGTCTATTCTTGGTATAGAACTTGAGAACTTTTAGTCTCATGCCACAATCCTAATCACAAGAACTCTTGCCTCCTTCCGATTAGTGTTTCTTGGGAATCCACTGTTTTGACTGATATAATCTGAATTTATGGGCATTTTAGAAATGCATTTGCTTCCTGTTGGGTTGATAAAACTGATGAATCAAACAAATAATAGACATGTAGATGTACAATCCCTGCTGTGAGTGATTTCTCACTAGTGATTCTTAGTTGAATGCAGCCCTTGCTGCAGCAAGAGAAAGCATTGCTTGAATAATAATGCTTTGCCCTAACTTCTTTGTTCTCTTCTGTGCTTTGCTGCTGGGCAATGTTCTGTGGTACAAAAAGAGCAAGATAAGAGAGCTTAATTAAGGCCCAGAGATAAGACAAGATAATATTAAAAAGTGCTAAAATGGGACTGCCAGGTCTTTCTCATGATTCTGTCAATAATTAATGCAGACAAATCTGTGGGAAATATTTTTTTATCTTCCTCCCCATCCCTTACTGGTATTGACAGTGGAAAAGGAAGCATCATTTTATTATATGATGGCAGAAGAGAGAAAACAGGTAGAAAGTACCAGTGCTAGGCTGATCTACTCCTGCTCCTCCATTCTGAAATATTAAAGAGCAGATGTACTAGCAAAAAACATGCCCAAATTTGCCTTAACAGCTAAACACTAATCTGCCTCAGTTATCCAGTTTGTAAATGGTCCTTGTCTATATAACGTTACTGCAAGGTTTTAAAAGGATTGGTAGCTTCCTCTGGCTTTACTTCTCTTCCCATTCAGGTCATTGGCTGGGAAGAAAGCTCGTCATCGGTCACTGTCCTTAAAGGGTAATGAAGGGCACTTGAGCAACTGGCAGGGACATAGGCATCAGTTATCTTTCAGATGGGCTGAGTGATAAGTTGCCATGTGAATGTTCTTGATGCTGATAACCTGTCTTTCTGGGTTTTCTGCAAGACTGGTAGAAATATTCTACAAATATTCTGCAAGACTGGTAGATTTGTGTTTAAAAATGGCCCAGCTGACTGGGTGGTGGGTGGAGAAAAGATGTAGTCATAAGGAGCTCAAACAGTGCATCAAGAAAACATCATTCCAAACATAATCTGGTAGCCAGGTTATTTTAAGACTTCGCTTTGGCCTTCATTTCACCCAGACTACAAATGGAGTGGGAAGCAGTTTTGTCACATTCACCTTAGCTCCTAAATATTATACACTTTTTAAAATTAATGCATTTAACATTTCTGAATCTTATATGTATCACCTCACCAAGCAAGTATGGAATAATTCCATTAAATATTACCAACTGATATTTCCCAATCCAATTTGTTGCATTATATTTGTCATTTAAAATTTTGTCAAAGTTATAATATGTATTTCAGAAATAGGCTGTAAATCTTGCAAATCTGGGATATTTTCTTTAGCTAGGGATTCATGCTTGGACCTCTACTGAATCTGAGCTCACATTAATTTTTAGTCAAGATTTCTTTAACATGATTTCATTTAGATATAGTGGGAACTACAAGTCCTAGAATTTCTTGCCAGCTTGGAGAGTAAAATAATGCAAGAAGTGTTTTCAGGTCAATGCTGTGATTGGGCTGGAGATCTAATTACCATTGTCAAAAGCAATGCTATACCACCTCTGCCCCAGTCTATCTCATACAGTTGTTAGTAATGATATTATGCTGTTACCTTCTGTCACTCTGTTTCACAGGGAATGTCTTACTTGCATTCAAGCAAAACAGAGGTCCATGGACGCCTGAAATCCACAAATTGTGTTGTTGATAAACGCATGGTTGTGAAAATCACTGATTTTGGCTGCAATTCTATTCTGCTACCTAAAAAAGGTACTTAAGGGATATGGAAGAAATCATTTACTCTCTTTAAAAAAAAAAACCCATGCCTTGGGAATGGGAACATAGGAAATGCTTCATACTGAATCAAATCATTGGTCCATCTAATTCACCAATACTGACACAGACTAGCAGTTAATTTGCAGAAAGGGCTTTTTCCAGCCTTATGCAAAGATGCCAAAGCTTGTATATACTAGGACCCATTTACAAAGGATATATTTGGCCATGAAGTCATGGCCCTTCATGATCACGCCTTATACAACAGGAGCAAGCATATTTTGTACCAGGTAATGCACTACTTTTACCTATGGTCTTTGAAGCAAAGAGGACAGCATGATGACAGTTATATTGCTAGGAATGCTGGCCTTTGTAGTCAATCATATCTAAAAAATATAATGATTATGCAAGTGATGCCACTGAGACAGTAATGTGTTTCTTTAATGATTATATGTGATTAAATCAGGTTTTACCACCCCTTTTTTTAAACTCTGAGACAGCAAAACAAAATATTTATTGAAACATCACATCCCCTGCCTTTCTTTTAATTGCATCCCATATGAACTCACTAATATAATAGGAGACTTAATTACATCCATATATCCTTAAACTGATCTTGATAACCTTTTTCTGTTTCAATAATGTATTAGAAAAGTTATAACTCCCTTCCTCTCAATCAGAGGAAGGGAACTTTCCTATAAAGTCCTTTCCCTCCTCATTGAGAGGAAGGGAGTCATATTTTTTCTAATTGCTACATATACCAGGTAGTTAGAATGCTTTTGACTGGCAGCCAGATCTCAAGTCCCCTCCCCCTTAGGGTTGGTTTAGTGTAGTTCCATGGAAAGTAGGCCAACTTTGTTTCTTAAACTATCTTAATCCTTTGAGAGATCTTTGACCCATTGTAGACCAATCTGAATATTTCAGCAAATAAAATAACTAAGCACAATACGTTAAAGATGGTCTTAACATCAACTAATGAGTATTACCTCCTATTGGACAAACAACCTTGGGAATTGAATTTGGCCTTCACATGCTCAATATGTAGAAAATTTGTAAAGATTCTTCTGTTTTCCTTGTTACCTTCTGGGAGGAGGCTTCGTGGTATCTGAAGCAGCACATCCAGATTCAGCCACAGGTTTGTTCCATACAGAGATCAACCTTATGATCTCTCAGGCTTCCTCTTTTCGATAGGTATTCAAGACGGATAGTGATTAATATTTATATGTATTTATATGCTAGGGTGTAGGTATATACATATGTGTGTATATAGCATATCTGTATGTGTATTATGTATGTATATACTTTTGAGAGCAGACAACAGAATTTCATTTTTAATGTGCGCCAGTGTGCCCACAGAAAAATCTTCTTCTGTTTCACAGACTTTCATAATGGAATGCTTTCAATGGGCACTAGAAGTTTTTAATCTTTTATATCCCATTTTAAAATTTTGTTGGTCACTTGAGTGCCTGTTTTAAGTAGAAAGTTAGTGTATAAATCAAATAAATAAATCCAATTATTGAATGGATTAAATAAATAAATTCTTTGTACTTGACCCACTTTCAGAATGTAAGAACAGTCTAACTAGTTCTGACCAAAGACTTCTGTAGTTTAATTTTTAGATTTCACAGCAGCTAACCAAATGTCTTGGACAACCTATATGCATGATCTAACTGCAACAACAGT
This sequence comes from Pantherophis guttatus, assembly GCF_059756535.1. Taxonomy (NCBI): domain Eukaryota; kingdom Metazoa; phylum Chordata; class Lepidosauria; order Squamata; family Colubridae; genus Pantherophis; species Pantherophis guttatus. The sequence goes on from NC_142069.1 coordinate 33,459,643, forward strand.
CCCTAACAATAGATAAAATTCTCTAATGTTACATCACTATCTCTGATATTGACTGTCGGGATGACTATCCACTGACATCTTTATATTACACACACACATATGCATATCTTTATATTATATATATATTTTTTTCACATCTACTCGGTTCTGGGCTTTTTTCTTTTCTAACACCTAGCAAGCTCTCACTGCTAGGTGGGAGACCTAAATAGATCCATTTCTAGCTCGTTAGCTGTCATCAGTAGGCCACATCCATATCCTCCCTGTAAAGGCACAGTATCAATTTTCTTACTTCTTCGTAGGGTTTATGTGTGTTTTTCTTCTAGCCAGGTTTTCCCTACGTAGCCAAGAAAATTGATACTGTGCCTTTACAGGGAGGATATGGGTGTGGCCTACTGATGACAGCTAACAAGCTAGAAATGGATCTATTTAGTTCTCCCACCTAGCAGTGAGAGCTTGCTAGGTGTTAGAAAAGAAAAAAGCCCAGAACCGAGTAGATGTGATTCTACTGAGCTGGAGCTACAAAAAAAACCTTGGCTACGTAGGGAAAACCTGGCTAGAAGAAAAACACACATAAACCCTACGAAGAAGTAAGAAAATTGATACTGTGCCTTTACAGGGAGGATATGGGTGTGGCCTACTGATGACAGCTAACGAGCTAGAAATGGATCTATTTAGGCCTCCCACCTAGCAGTGAGAGCTTGCTAGGTGTTAGAAAAGAAAAAAGCCCAGAACCGAGTAGATGTGATTCTACTGAGCTGGAGCTACCAAAAAAACCTTGGCTACGTAGGGAAAACCTGGCTAGAAGAAAAACACACATAAACCCTACGAAGAAGTAAGAATATATATATATATATATATATATATATATATATATATATATATATATATATATACGAATAGATTAAATTCTAAGATGCTTGTCTGTCCACTCATATCTACAAACATGATTTCCTTCTGTAAACCAGATCTCTGGACTGCTCCTGAACACCTCCGTTGTGGTGATGTATCCCAGAAAGGAGATGTGTATAGCTATGGAATTATAGCACAAGAGATTATTCTGCGTAAAGAGACTTTCTACACTAACGATTGTCGGAATTCTAAAGGTAAACACGGTGCATAAAGAGAGGGATGGCTACATGTTTACACTTTTAAAAAAACAACAGATTCCCAGCAATAGAAATAGAAAAAAGGTATAACAGATGCACAACACACATAATACAGAGAGAATAAATATTATAATAATTAACTGAAATGTAACAAAAAGTAAAAAGAAGAAGAAAAATTCATAGTTCATTTAGTATTAATTAGAATTAATTAAATTAATTCAATCTTAAATGATTACATTGAGACCATGTAGAAACATATTGCTTTATTATCTCATTTTTAGCACATTAAAACATATTTTTTTAAAAAGAGATAGCATAATTATATACCCAAAACCAATATTGTTAATATTAGGAAGATGTTTAACTCATTTGCATAAGATTATCTTCTTTGCCAGGCCCTATGCTAGGTCAATACTTTCTGAAATGATGCATTCTATGTTTTAGCAATATTGTTCAATATCATATTTATGTCTTTAACTCTAATATTTTCCCCCAAAAATGTTGCTATAATTTGAAATCAAAACAAAGCTACAGCTGGATCAAGGTCAAACTATATCAATTATAGAAGCTTCAGATTTCATGCCATGCTAGCACAAAAAATAAATTATCTCTTTTTAAATATTCTTTGAGGAATCCAACAAATACAAAATAATATTACCTGATGAATTAATTGCAGTCTTAAATCATCAGTACATTTTCTGTTTCTTAAATCCTGGAGTTTCCAAGATTGGATATTTCAGCTCCTTATTTCATGGTTCATTTAGGTAACGGATATGAACTTTCAGCCTGCTTTTTCATATCAAATTGGATTGTTAGTTTCAGTTCAAGCACTGAACCTCTTAAGGATTCTAAGCTTGCAGGTACCTCTGAGGCTGCTAAAGGATCTGGGCCACAGTGTTTAGTTAGTACAGGTTTCACCTTTATATTTTGATAAGCAGAAATTATAGGTAAATAATATTCATAGCACAGTCTTTAGAACAGTGTTTCTCAACCTTGGCGGCTGGACGATGTGTGGACTTCAACTCCCAGAATTCCCCAGCCAGCAGAGCAGAGCTGGCTGGGGAATTCTGAGAGTTGAAGTCCACACATTGTCCAGCCAAGGTTGAGAAACACCGCTTTAGAAGAACCACTATAAATCAACTAATATAAGTCAACTTCTTTGGCCTATGCATTTAGTAAAACATCTCTGTTTTGATTTGGGATCAAAATGTTAAATGCTTAACTATTAATAGCCAAAAAAAGTGTCTGGCAACTTTCAAAGGCTGAGAATGAATATCCCTGTTTAATATACCTGGATATTCCCCTTTTAACAAGTTCCTGAATTTGCTTTCCCCCCCCCCAAAAAAAAGATTCCCAATAATCGGAGCATATTGTTGGTCAGCATTGTTGAGTCCATGTTTCTATGTATTCCAGCAGGAAACTCTGTGTGCTGAGAGTGACAGAAGAAAACACAAGAGACAGCAATACATTACCCACTTCTTTTGTGTAGTTCCTTCTGGATGTATTCCCCAAAAACATGACCAATGAGTAACACTACAAAGAGAAAGGAGCTTAATGGTTGCATTTCGTCTAAATACCCTCTAGAGCAGAGTATTTAATATTCACAAGAATGACCCAATATTTTTCATTTACATTGACCATGATTCTCTTGAAATCTAGAATTTTGAACGATAGATAGTTAGGAACAACTGAAATTTAATAATAAAATGTTTAATCAGTATATTTTGTTTTGTCAGTATATTTTAACATTTTAAAAAGTTTTAAAAGCACGTTTGTAAGTACCAAAACTTTTTTTTAATACAGAACATTTCTTTCATACTCGTTTCCCATTTTATTCCATTTATTTTTGCTGCATATTTTACAAATGCAACATATTTACACAAGACGATAGCAGCGAATATAATTATAGCTGAATAACAAGAGATAAAAAAGTAAAAAGGAAGATAAATTAGAATCAGAATGGAGCTGGAAGAGACCTTGGAGGTCTTCTAGTCCAGCCCCTGCTCAAGCAGGAGACCCTATACCATTTCGGGACAGGTGGCTGTCCAGTCTCTTCTTAAAGACCTCCAGTGATGAAGCATCTACATCAGTAGTGGGTTCCTCTTACCTTCACTACTGGTTCGGAACCAGGAGCGCGCGCATGTGCACACCTGTTTTGCTTGTGCGTGGCACTTCTGCGTATGCGCAGAGCGTCCATGATGACATCTGGACAGGTGGGCAGAGCCTCCCGCCGCCGTCACTACTGGTTTGCGCAATCCGGGGCGAACCAGTAGAAACCCACCACTGATCTACATAGCCATCCAACTCACATATAGGGAAAATTTCTGGTTCCAAAGGAATTCACCAGATGTGTCATTTGCTTCTGTAAGCCAAGGCATACTATTTTAAATGTCAAATAACTTGTTACAGGACATCTGTAATTGGGACTCCCAACTTTTAGCTTTTGCTTCAGTGCATCTGAAGAGTAGGAAAAAGTTGCTTTAATGCCAACATCATGCTGTTTCCTTATTGCTGTATATACTGTATGTAGTAACAATATGCATCAATTGCTCTTTATTCCTCTGTTTACCCTATCAGGAATTTTATTCTGGCATACTTAACACACACACACAAAATCACTGTCTATAGTTTTTTATCAAAGAATGAACATGTTTATTCAGAGCTAGGTTTGAGTCTATATTTATAAATATTTCCTTGATGGTTTCTGTTTACCTACAACAGTTCTGTTCTCATGCTCTTACCCCTTTGTATCCTCCAAATATATTAGATTTCAAATCCCATTATTCCCAAAGAGGAGGAGATTAATGGGCATTTCCCCAGATTGGGCAAGCATATCCATTGTCTTTTTATGCTTATTTTTTATATATATATTGCACGTTTTCTCTCCCACTCCAGAAAAACTTTATAGAGTAGAAAGCAGCAAAGAAGAACGACCATTCCGGCCAGATCTTTTATTGGAGACAGAAGGGGAAGGAGAGCAAGACGTACGTTCTAACTGAAACAAGAGTTTTTGATAGAGTGAAGTATATGCATGTCATCTGAAATTAGAAAAATTAGCAAACAATATTGTGGGTCCAGTGTTTTTTAATTTCACCATATAATGCGCTTCTATTAACAACTTCATGGAGATCTGCAAAATCTAATTAACTTTTCTCCAACTGTAATTCTTCTCTTAGTTGATTACCGCTGTTAGAATGTAGCTTGTGCCAAATTCCTACATAGCAGCTGGAGTTTAGAGTGCAAAAAGGGGCAGTTAAAATGATGTTTTACAAACCTTAACAGACATGAAAGCAAACCCTTATATTTTTCTTGCCATATTTCTTCTAACAAATGATTTTCAACCTTGGTGCTTCACAGTGGTGGGTTCCTCCCGGTTCGGTCCTGTTCGGCCGAGCCGGTAGCAGTGACGATATGACGTCACCGAACCGGTTCTCCCCCGCCCTCCCCCCCCATGTTATTCTTACCTTTTATTTGGTCCCACCCCCAATCTATTGCTGCCTCCTGAGTCCCAGCTGATGACTAGAGGGAAAAAAACTGTTAAAACTCTTGCCATGGGGCTTCAAAGGGCCATCCTACAGCTGATCAGTGTTAAAAGCAAACAAATGAGTCGGGTCATAAGTGCGAGGACTGGTCGTAAGTGCAAGGACCTTCCAGAAATGACTCTGACCAGCTAGCCACGCCCACCTAGTCACATGACCTCCAAGCCACACCCACAAAATAAGCCACGCCCACAGAACTGGTAGTAAAACAATTTAGAACCCACCCCTGGTGCTTCACTGGGAAAACAGGCCTGGTAATAATTTCTTTTGGGGAGGTAAGAACAATGGGATAGTTATGCTACCAGATCTGGGCTACAAAACCTGGAAGACCATTAAATGGCATCACATTTTTTTCTTCTAATTCTGCAGCTCATATTTGTAACCCTGTTCATTTACTTAATAATTCATTCCATTTTATATTTTTTCCTGATCATATATACACTCTATATCAGGGGTGTCAAACTCGTTTTCATTGAGGGTTGCATCAGGGTTGTGTTTGACCATGGGGGGGGCGTGTCCAGGGGGGCATGACCAGCTCGACATCACATGTGTCGGGAGTGCCTGTGGTGGCCCGAGCACTCTGCTTCGTGAAAACGGGCTCCCGAGCTCCGTTTTCGGCTACCACAGCCTCCTGCAACCCTCTGCCAGTCAAAACAGAGTTCCATTTTCACTGGCAGAGGGTTGCAGGAGGCCGTGGCAGCTGAAAATGGAGCTCGGGAGCCTGTTTTCATTGGCAGAAGCACTGTGGGCCGGTCCTTCGCTGTTTCCAGGGCAACCCCAGGGGCCAGATCTAAGTACCCCGCAGGCCGGAGATTGTGCGAAGAGCACAATCTATGTTTCAGTACCAAAAAAAAGGAGGCCTAATAAAGTGTGCAAATTCTCCTATAATATCTTTAATTTCAACCCTCATAATATAATTCATATGGTGACCAGTGTGTTGTAGTGGTTAAGGTGTTGAACTAAGGGTGGGGAGATCCAGGTTCAGTCTAGCCTTAACGATGGAAACTCACAGTGTGATGTTAAGCCAGTCACTTTTTCTCACCCCCAAGCTAACTCACAGAATTATGATTATAGGGAAAAATTGGAAACAATGCGTTGTCTTAATATCCAGGAGGAAAGGCAGGCTATGTTAAAATAAATTAACTGCTTAACTAGTCATTCAGTTTTGCAAAGAAAAAGAGTTGGAACCTTAGGTAGTGGTTAATATTTGACATAATACTTGTGTGTCAAGGAAGTGGGAATTGTGTGGAAAATGTGTAAACTTTATCTGAAGGAAAAAAGCCATTTTGATATCTTATCATAGAACCCAAAATAGATTAACTAACCTTGGTTTGGATTATGCATTGCCAGATATATTTTCTAGTGAAAAGCTGCTGGGAAGAAGATCCAGAAAAGAGGCCAGATTTTAAGAAAATTGAAACTACTCTAGGTAGGATATTTAGGTAAGAAACAAATATACATTAAAACAAGGATTTATATAGTAATATGGCAAAATGTACACGACATGGGCAAAAGTAAATGATAACGTATTATCTGATTTTAAAAAATGTCCATGTATGAAAAAAAAAACATGTAGACGTGAATAAAGGGAAGAGAAATCAAGTAAAATAGCATGATTATTTACTGTAAAGGTTAGTGATGCAAAAATCCTGTTGGATCATATAGGTTGTTCTAGCTAGGCTCTTTTCTTCTCTCTGTCTCTGTCTCTTTTACTCTCTCTCTACAGGTAGCCCACAACCTGCGAGCACAATTGGGACTGAAATTTCAGTAGTAAATCATGATGGTCATAAGTCAAGGCACCAATCAGCTTATTGTGATCTCACCCAGTAGCCTCATGTAAATATTAAAAAGGAGAAAAGAGAGAAAACTTAAATCCTGCAGCGCCTCACATAGCAGGGGTTAGGGCAGGCCCTCTTCTTCCCCAATCATTACTGACTAGAATCAACCCTGAATATATACCTCCCTAACTATTCTCTCATTCATGTGTTCTCCTTCTCTCTCTTTTCTTTCTCTTTCTCCTCAAGATATCTAGTGTAGCATTTTAAACGCTTAAATACTAATATTCTTACTTCTTTCTCTTTTAAGATTCATCTACAACTTTTAAAACCATTTCTAGCATGTCATTTTTATCTATTTATAACTATTATTCAGAGGGACAGAATTGGTGGATGTTCCTTTTGATTGTATAACATTTATAGATTAGATTAATTTCCACCAAGTTCTATTTGCTGCTTTTCTTGAAAAATATCATTTTTTGTTCTTACAATATTCCTAGCAACTACCACAACCAAAACAATGAGAGCTATATGGACACATTGATCCGACGTCTGCAGTTGTATTCACGAAACCTGGAGCACTTAGTAGAAGAGAGAACCAAGCTATACAAAGCAGAACGAGACAGAGCTGACAAACTAAATTTCATGCTTCTCCCACGGTGAGTGCCTTCCACCAGGGAACAGTACCTGCAGTATCAACAGAATTCTGCTGATTGAAGAATTGTAAACAGATTTATATGTTTCTTGTCCAAATACTTAAGAATAAGCTTTTAAAATCTATGTTAAATATATTTGTCTTTTCAAAAACTTGTACAATATTGAACAGCATGAAGGATTTATCGTGTTATATCTGGATAGCATACAAAAATTTCTTCTGCTTCCATGCAAATACTATTCCTCTTCAAGAGCAAATACCATTTTCAGAGAAAGACTATTCTTCTACAAATAGATAGAATGAAGTTTATACTTTTCAAGTAACTTTGTTGAAAAAGGACATATAGTCTTGATTTTTCTTGGGCAGATTTTAGAAAGGCCACAGGTATTGTACCAAGTGCTGCTTTGGAATACTGTATCCTGCTTGCCATGTGCAGTGTTCATTTGTGGAGATTGAATGTCTGGTCTATAGAAGGATGGTTTTTAAATGTTATTATATTTATGCCATTTCAGACTCTACATAATTAGACCAATATACTTACTTTATAAATTATAGTTTGTCACATAGTCAGCCAGATATTCAGACTGAATTTGGCATTTTTGTCTACCTGTCAAGTACTTTCCAAGGACCTGGGATAGACAAATCTAGATGTTTCATGCTGTTATAGATATTGTCATAGGATATATGCTGTTCTGAGTAAAGCTGCGTTTTGCAATTGACTGATGGTGAATTTGATAGTGTTCAAGTGGTGCTCCAGTTGTTTTGGGATTGCGCCTATTATTGTTGGTATTACCTTTGCTTTCTTCTTCTTCTTATATACACAACAGTGTGATATTACAATAAGGGAATTTCACAACAGCAAAGTGTTAAGATGATTTTATTTAATTAAATATTGATTTCCAATGTATTGCATAAGGAATATGATTACCAGTGCTATAAATGCTTTAGTACTTTAATTAAGTAATTATTAATTAGCTGTGAACTAATTATTAACTAATCATGTCTCACCAAAAATTTTATTTATTTTATTTATCAATGACATTTTTATAGCTGCCATTTCTTTCAAGGCAATTCAACAAGAGATAAAAGCTGTGACTATCATACCACAATTAATTTTTTTAAAGCACACTTTGAAATTAATAAGCCTCCCCCTTTTCCCCCCACATAGGCCTGTGGTAAAATCTTTGAAGGAGACTGGACTTGTAGAGCCAGAATTGTTTGAAGAGGTCACTATCTACTTCAGTGACATTGTGGGCTTCACAACCATATGTAAATACAGCACACCTATGGAAGTGGTAGACATGTTGAATGACATCTACAAAAACTTTGACCACATTCTTGATCATCATGATGTTTACAAGGTGATCTGATCTGAGAACAAAATATAAAAGGTTACCTTAAGATGAAACAAAAGTGTGTGTGTGTGTGTGTGTGTGTGTGTATGCTGGTTGAGCACAATCAGAATTGAAGTGATCTGAATCACGGAATCCAATTATCTGGAGGGGACACCAAGATAGGAGGGCTGTATTATACTGAGTGGACCTACAGCTCTAATCAGAAGACTTATTTTGTTAATTGAAGATTTCCCTAAGCAGATATACCTTGTGAATTTTTGTCATGTTTCAACAGGTGGAGACCATTGGAGATGCATATATGGTAGTAAGTGGTTTACCAAACAGAAATGGTAACTGCCACGCAGTGGATATTTCCATGATGGCCCTGGATATACTCAGTTTCATGGGGTCATTTGAATTACAACATCTTCCTGGCCTTCCTGTATGGATTCGAATAGGAATTCATTCTGGTACGAGAATTCTATCAAACATTTGATCAAAACAAAGAAATCAACAATGATGTTTAATATCATGTTTAAGTTTTCCTAAAGTAATAATAGAAATGGTATTATATATTTCTTAGGATTTCAAATATTACCTTTAAGAAAATTATCAGTGGTGACCAATTGTTCAAAAAAGAATATAGTGAATATTATAAAGATAATATCAAGCATAAATAGCTTCCTAATATTATTGATCAATACTTCCTTGTAATTTGTATTTTATATACACTTGTATACAAAATTCAGAATTTCTGTACTGTTCATGAAAAGTGCCCTTTTCAGGAAGCCTGAAGAAATCATTATTAATTAGTTATGTTTTAATTAAGCCACCACAGACACTCTTCTCTAAATTCCTGAAGAAGAAAAAATGGAGGCAAGAGAGTAGTGTCTAAAGCTGGAGTCCCCAACCCCCGATCCATTGGACCAGCACTGGTCTGCGGCATGCCAGAAACCAGGCTGCATAAACAAGTGAAGCCCCATCCATGGAATGCAGGCAGCAAGCAAAATCATGCCCCCTCCAGTCCATGAAAAAACCTTTCTCCATGGAACTGGTCCCTGGTCCCTGGTGCCCAAAAGGCTGGGGGCCACTGGTCTAAAGCAAGTTTTATTGATATCTTCATCTTCTCATCAAGAACAATAAAGGTTGAGTAGAACTGTCAAGAACATCTGGTTTAGATTAATTTCCATGTCCACATATCTACCATAATCATCAGCTAATATCAACTCTGATTGTAATTGTGGATTCATATACAAAACTACTCCATTGAAATAAACTCTACATCTGTATGAACCAAATATTTTATCCTTTTATGTAATAAGTTTCCTTATAAGTAGAATATATCTAGTTTTATTTTTTTTCAAATAATCAAACAATGTTCTTTTTTGAGGAGTATTTGCTCCATTTATATTCTGTGTTAGCCATTCATATTTATGTCAAGAATTTAGAAAAGTCACTACCTGTAGTGGCTAAGATGGGAGCCTCTTCTCAGTATTCTGTAGTTGTTGTTTAGTCCTTTTTATGACCTCTAATTGCATTTCTTCCTTTTCCCCTTTAAATTATTCTAGAAATTCTCTTGCTTTTTGTACTGAATTCAATGTAAACTTCTGTTGTTTAGAAGTAAGTATCCACTTGGTTCAGTGGTGGGATTCAAATAATTTAACAACTGGTTCTCTGCCCTAATGACCAGCTCGGTAGGCATGGCTGGGTGGCATGTGACTGGGTGGGCATGGCCAACTCACATCACTCTTGTCGGGGGACACTTCACTTCACCCGGCCTCTCATGACCATGGGGATGCTGCAACAATCATAAGTTTGAAAAATGTATAAGTCATTTTTTTCAGTGCCATTGTAACTTTGAATGGTCACTAAATGAATTTATACTGCCAAGAACTATTAACTGTTGTTACAATGTAACAAGGCTTAACCCAGAGGCAGTTTCTGAAAACACTTAAGCAGGGCAATAAAGATAAGGATTAGGCTAGAAACAACACAGAGAGGCACACCAGAATGTCTCCTTACTGCCTTCCTGACAGGATTAGCCCTGTAAAGTGGGAAAAACACAGCTCAGAAAGTTAACAAATGGTTCTCCTGAACCAGTGTGAACCAGCTGAATTCCACCATTGACTTTATCCCATCAAAATGGTATCTGTTTTCTGTCTGAACTTTTCAGGAAAAAAACTTTTTTCTCTTGCTCATTATCTTGATCAAAATTTATTTAAGTACAATTGCATCTACATTGTTAATCTTCAGTCTGATCTTGGAATGCTGCCCCAAACCTGGTCTCTGGATTTCTTCCTGAAAAAGTACACAAGAATATTCCTTAATATGTTTCTTAATCTTGCAAATCATATATTAATCCTATATACTTTACTCTGCCTGTGTACCATCTTCATCTCATTCAAAAAAAAAATTGTTAAAGATATTTTTCTAATGTCTTCACCAGGATTTTCTGGAACTCATCTGACTCACTTTTACCTTTGGATTACACATTTTAAAAACTGTTACTACTGCAAAAGAAGCAAAATATTGTGAGGGAAGAAGAGGATTCTTAAAACAACCAATAAAAAACAGTATTATTTTGGGACTATTACAAAAAAGTTTGAAAAGGGGGGTGGGTATCCAAATCTGTCAAATCTGTTTGAAGTGCCTGCATCTGAAGAGAGAATGGAGGAAAGGTTTGTAAAGATGAAAGAGGAAATGAAAGAAGAAGAAAAAAACAAATTGAAGAAATCGAGCAGAATCAAAACAAATTACTGATAAAGTAAAATTAAATAATAGAGAGATGGAAAAGGACTTAGACAATTTTACATAACTGGAATTGAGAGGAAAAGAATTCTGCTTGAGATTCAGAAATAAGAGGATCTTAGATTTGGAAGAGCACTTCGCTTTCCCCCCTCCCATTATTATTTGAAAAGTCCTGTCACTCAGCATATTATTAATAAGGTGGATAGTCTTTTGACATAGGATATTCAGTTGTAGTTTGTGTAATAAACCTTTCTTCCAGACTGTGTCATAGGCTGTGGACTGCAAAGGAGTGCTTGAACTAAGCACATTACAGGCTGCAAATAAATTACTGAACTGATACATTTTTTACTATTTCAATAGAAAAATATTAAACAAATATTGATATTTAGCTCTTATGCGATTCCCATTTGAGAGAAACAATTATGCAAAGTCTAGAAGAGGAGTAAGAATCAGTAATGAAAAGAAATTAACAGCAGGAAATATGAGACAAGAAAAGGAAGCTAAAATATAGTTTATATCACCACTTAGCAGCATTTACTGTATCTTTCCATGTTTTTCAGAGTTGCAAACCATCCTTTTTTCGCCATGTTAATTCAACAATTATGTGTGGTCTTTAATTCACGTCCTGTCTTTTGTTCTGCATTCTTCTTACCTAGTAGTGGGTTGCATATTCCGTCGCTACCAGTTTGCTCGTGGCCGCACTTGCTCTCACGCACATGCCTGATGCTTCTGTGCATGCCAAGATGGAGCCTCTCGCTGCCGCTGCTACCAATTCTCCCAATCCGGGGAGAACCGGTAGCAACCCACCACTGTTCTTACCTCTCTGTTTTTCAGAACAGTGACAACATTCTTCCAATTATCAGGCAGAGATCCAATTATCACACATTTTAAAAATATTGCATAGTCTCCATCTCATATCCATCTTTTAACATTTTTCCAATTGCACCATCTATATATGCAGGAAGAGAAAGTATTCTTTACCAGTGCTCTCAATTCATAAGCATAACTGATCAAATCAATCCTGCTACGTTCATTCCTTTGCCATATCTTTTCATGAACACACGTTAGGAAAAATAGCAAATAATTTATGGTATCTTAATAACTTGATTGTGGCATAATTTTTGGTTGACTATAGTTCATTCTACTCATATGATTGGTAATTGATTATGGCATAACTTTTTGTACTCTTAACTCATGAGCAACAGTATTAAGTATGGGTGTAAAGATCCATGAATAAGCACACAGCTATGAGTTACAAATATCGATACACATGATTGAGGGATTGTAAACAGTGAGATTAATTAGACAATGTGGACTTAACTTTTCAGACAATTTCTATTTTGTCTTATGTTCAGGTCCGTGCGCAGCTGGTGTGGTTGGAATTAAAATGCCTCGTTACTGCTTGTTTGGAGACACTGTGAACACAGCTTCAAGAATGGAGTCTACAGGTTTACGTAAGAATAGAGTTTCAGAGTTTCTAACTATACAATGTTTTATACAGTCAAATTCAGAATTCCATATATAAAAAGAAAGATTTTATCAAGATATGATAGACTTACTAGAATTGGGGGCCAATCACTATTTCATAGATAAGTGTGTAATTTTTGTGAATTTAGATTATAAGGCACTGCAACATATATAGCTTCTTAACTCCTTGATGTACAATACAAATGTCATCATCATTTTAGCCATTGTCTATCCATTGCAGGCTGAAGGCCTCTTTGGCATGTTTCCAACCAATACGATCCTGAACTTTCTTTTGCCAATTGGGCCTGGAATACTTGCTGATGTTATCAATCCATTTTGTTTTAGGTCTCTTTTGTGGATGCTTTTCATGAAGTGGGATTCATTTTATGACTGCCTTGGTCCACCTGCCATCAGTTCTTCTTGTTATGTGACCAGGCCATTTCCATTTCAATTCTTTTATTCTCTTAATGATATTAATGCCGAGCATTTGTCTTTCCATGGCTGTTTGCACCATTCGTAGCTTTTGTATCGATTGTGAGGTTAGTGTACATGTTTCACTGGCATATGCTAGAGCAGGTAGCACACAGATCGAACATTTTTCTCTTTAGGCATAGGGGGAGGTTGTTCTTGAAAATTATGTTTAGCTTGCCGAATGCTTGCCAAGCACATTTAACATGCCATTCAATTTCCTTTTTGTATCATCTTCACAATACAAATGTAGTGAATAAATAATTGGACCATCTATGGTGTTTTCCTCAAAAGACATCCACATTTAGATCTTTCTCCCCAATTTTGGCCTGCATTTTGTTGGATAGGACCCAATGCTCAAGTCTTTCAAGATCTTTCTGAATCTTGAGTCTATCTTCCAAAGTGTTCGCAATGCCCCTTCCCCCAGCTTGTGTCATCTGTAGATTTAATGAGTTTCCCTTCTATCCCCTCATTTAGATTGCTTATGAATCCCACTACATGTCTCTCTCTACATAGAGAGGACTGTGTGTAGTCCATTGAGGACTACACAGAGTGGTGGGATTCTGGTGTTGTTTCTAGCCTAATCCATATCTTTATTGCTCTGTTTACAAGAAACTGCCTCTCAGTTAAGCCTTATTACATTGTAACAGCTAAAGGTTCTTGGCAGTATGCCCAGACTTACTGTCGCCTGAGCTTCTCCTGAGGGTTTTTTTTTTTCTTTGCTGGTACTTTGCTTTGCTTTATTAGAGGCTTGACTTTCTTAAAGGGGAAGGGTTGTTTTAAGCTTTTTACACTGCTGTTGGGAGGAAATACTTCCCTGTTGGAGTTCTTCCAGCCGGGATGCAATGATCAGCACTTTGAAGAAATAATTGAATAACAAAGTAGAGCTGCCGGAAAGAAGCTTTTAATGACAAGGAACCAAGATGAGTGACATTCAGCAAGGCTTCTTGGCTAGCTAGAAAGATTGACATCCAAACATGAGTTACGCTTTCTGAGTTTTGGTCTAAAACTGGTTTTTGGTTAAATTTAATTCTGTGCTTTGTTTATTGATGGGATTATTTTCCCTATTCAGCCTTGTTTAAAAGGAAAAATGTTAATCTCTGTTCCTGAAAAGAAGCAGGATTGAGAAATCTAGTTCCTGTGTCCATTTGTTCCAGTAATTGGTTTAACAAGCAACAGCTACTGTGTTTGCTCTTTTGCTACATTCTAGCACTAATTGTATTCTTTGTAGTTAGGCTTATCTCATGTGTTTACATTGAGCTTGCCTGGGGTGTGAGCTCTGGAAATAAGCCAGACAAGACTTGTGTTTTAGTTTTAAAAGGATTTAAACTGTTGTGATTTAATTATTTGTATTGTGTTTGATTTTTTTCCTGCCTCATGGTTTCTTTTTCTATCTGGGGAGGGGGGTCTTCCTTCACTGCTTTAGTGGTTCCTGCACTGTCCTTTTGGGCTGTACTTCCAAGAGGCAGGATGCAAGCTTGGCACTGATTTTTTTACTATCTTTCTGGGGGCATGTGATCTTTCCTTAAATCTGGATGATTTCCTTAGGATATCTTGTGAGTGAGACCAGTTGGTATATTTAAGTGGTGCAAATGAATCTAAGGATTGCTTCTCCTGGGTGTGAAAGGGTGCTTTGTCAGTTCACTGAGCACAGGAGTCTCTTGTCTATGGGGATTCTTCAGTCATCCAGCTCATGGTTATTCCAAAGGTGCTTTTTTCAAGAGGCAACTGGACTTTCTTGGTTTCCAGAAAGTCCAGTTGCCTCTTGAAAAAGCACCTTTATTGCTTTTGAATTGCTTCGGAGTGGCCAAAGCACGTGATTGCTCACTGATAGTAAGATTTTTTTTTTAAAAAAAGGAGGTAAGGGTGTAGATCCTTCCATTCATTTTAATTTTCTCTCATGATAATAAGGCTTAGTAACACGGCACCAGGCTTGAAGTTTATCTAGATATCTGTGGCATGTACTAATTTTATTGTGATCCTGACAAGCTTGGGAGGCATGAACTTGGGTCCCATATATAATTTGTTAATTTGTCTCTTTAACTTGGCATTTTGTAGCCCAAATATGCCCACCCACTTTCTGAAGAGCTTAACTCTCTGCTAAAGGGCTTCACTTTATGAGCAAGAGTTGGCTGGTGATACTTATCATTGCATGTTAACTATTTTAATTCCTCAAGGTGTTCTGGCACCCTGCCTGATTTGTAACTCTGGCTTGCAGGTATTTCTAATCTAATGATTGGTATTTAGGGCAGCTTTTTGCAAGCAAAGAAGCTTTTTGTATTTTTGTACAGGTAGTCCTTGACTCACAACAGTTCATTTAGTGACCATTCAAAGTTACAATGGAACTGTAAAAAGTGACTTATGACTTCCAGTGGCACCACAGGTGCTGGCAGACATTCCTTTCGGATCGTCAGCCCCATGATCTCGTAAAAACTGCCAAGACAGTGCAAATCAGCTGTCTAGCAGTTTGGAAACCTTCCCCTCAGGAGAAGAGGATAAGGCGAGCAGCTGGATGAAGGTAGAGCTCCCCAAAAGCCCTAGGAATAATTCTGGGACATGAAGGGTGAGAGCTCCCTGGTAGCCCGACAGAGCTCCAGATCCGGGACTTTTCTGCTTTAAGCAGAACAAGACGCCGCGACCACCCCTGCAATCAACACTCAGCTTCAAATTAATCCCAAAGCAGGCAGAACAAAAACAGGAGTCCTAGTAACTACAAGTAATGAACTTTAACTCTGTATCCATATTTCTTCTTTCTAAGATCATCTTAAAAAAGGAAAGGAAAAATGGTGCCTGAACTGTAATAGGGTGTGGAAAAGTGAAAGTTATAGTGAACGTGATTGTTAACATCGTTACCACTTTTAAGGCTGTTCAAGATTATTGGATTCTACATTAAAGAAAGAAAGTGGAAAGATTACAGTATGGACTTTAAATAAATTACAATATTTACAAAAGATTTAAAAACAATTGAACTTATTAATTTGGTTGCTGCAAGAAGTATAAATTGAAAGTTAAAAATGGCCTCTAAGCAAATAAAACCCGGCTCTTTTAAAAGCGCTGGAGGATCGCCAGCACAATCATCAAAACTACAATCTTTGTCTACCTCAAATCCACAAATATTGACTTTGGAAGCTTTACAAGAGTCTTTACAGGACTCTGTTTTAGAGGGAAAAATTAAGGGAGTGTCTGATGAGATGGCTGAAATTAAGGAGGTTATCCAAACTCGGAATAAGGAAATAAGAGAAGATATTGTAATGGCATTTCAGGGTCTGGCAAAACACATTGAATTGTTGGATGAAAGGGTAGAAAAAATTAATCAGTCTAATGTGAATTTGGAAAATAAAATGGGTGAAGTTCAGATTAAGATGGATAGGGTAGACGATGAAGTGGTGATGTTACAATATAGACCGATGGAGTTTGCCCTGAGAGTAAGAGGTTTGAGAAAGCACAATCGAGAGAATTTGAGAGAGATCTTTGCAGAGGCCTTTGCAAAGATAACTGGAGAGCAACAAGCAGATCTTTCATTGCAAATTGACAAAATATATCGCATTAATTCCTGGTTTGCCAGACAGAAACAATTGCCAAGAGATATTGTGATTTATTTTACAATGAGGAGGATCCGAAATGAACTTTTACAAGCCTTCTATAAAAATAAACTCCAACTGGTAGGACAAGAGGTTTTAGTACTGAAAGAAATCCCCCCAAAAATGTTGAGAAGCAGAAAAAAGTTTGCTTTTTTGGTGGATGAACTTAGAAAGACAGATCCAGTTTAGATGGGATGTTCCAGTTGGACTAGTGGTGAATTACTTGGGAGAAAGATATCGTCTTAACACAATTTGGAAGGCAAAAGATTTTTATACTAATGTATTAAAGGCTGGATGCCCATCATCTCCGGAAATGAGGAGAAGAAAAGAAGAGTTGGCAATACAGGGACAGAAGGAAGGTAAACAGCCACAAGCTGAAGGAGAGACTTCGCTTATTGAAGAAGATTTATTGCAATTTTTTGGTATTGTTCAACCTTTGGAATTAGCAGAAAAAAGAGAAGAACCCAAAGATCAAAGACAGACCCGAGCTGCAGCCAAACGAAGAGAACAAGACCTAAAGATACAGCAAACCCAAATGAAAGCTCAAGAAACTATAAAAACAGAAGCAGTGGGAGGAGAAAGGCCGAAGAGAAAGGTGCAGGAGGATTTCCAGCTGGCACTCCAGAAGCTTCAAGGTGCCAAGAATGGCAATTAAATTTTTGACCTGGAATCTTAATGGTTTAAATTCACTGCAAAAGAGGAAGAAAATATTTCACTATTTGAAACAGTTTAAAAATGATGTAATTTGTCTACAAGAAACACATATTAGAGTGACAGATCAAAAATATTTGATAAATTCAAGATTGGGAACACATTTTGTTGCATCTGCTCCAGAGAAGAAAAACGGTATAGTTATATATCTAAAGACAGACTTAATAGCTAAACTAATTGAGGCAGATGTTTAAGGAAGATACATCACAATTGAATTTTTAATAGAAGAGAAGAAAACACTTTTATTTGGAGTATATGCTCCCAACCAACAGCAAGAAAAATTTTATAAGCTTTTGCACACCAAAATAATACAATGGGATTACAAATCGTGTATATTAATGGGTGATTGGAATGGAGTATTGGATACCCAAAAGGACAAAAAAGGATTATTTCAAAACACCCAAAATCGTGCTAGATTGCCTAAATCTTTTTTTGATATGATGGATGATATGGAGCTGAGAGATATCTGGCAAGAATGAAATGTTGAAGAAAAGGATTTTACTTTTTTTTCTGATAGACACCAATCTTTTTCTAGGATTGATTTTATACTAATCACTAATGATTTTTTTTCTAGGGTGAGGAAGACGAAGATATGTTCAAGAACTTTAACTGATCATAGCCTGGTGTGGATGGAATTGGAGCAGGAAAAGGGAGTTAGAAGGTCTTGGAGGATAAATGAAAATTTGTTTAGATATGAGGAAAATGTGAAAGAATGTAAAAAACAAATGAAAGAATTTTTTGTTATGAATATGTACAAGGGTACACCTATGGAAATGGTTTGGGATGCAAGTAAAGCATATATGAGAGGAATTTTAAGGCATTTGAATAATAAATATAGATGTAGACAAGAAAAGAAACAGAGGGATTTAGAAGAGGAAATAAAAAAGAAAGAGCAGGCATTTATATTGAATCCAACAGATAAGAAAATAAAGGAAACAATAAATTTGTTGCGAGGACAGTTTAATATGATGATGGCAGACCAAGTGGCAACTAATTTACAATATGCTAAACATAATACTTTCTGTAATGCGAATAAACCAGGTAGATGGTTAGCTTATTTGTTAAGGAAAAAACAAAAGCTACATACCATAGAAAAAATAGAATACAACGGTAAAGGGGTATATCAACAAAATATGATTTAAAAAGCTTTTTTAGAATTTTATACAAAGTTATATGCTAGTGATACAATTCAAGGTAAAGACATAGATAGATATTTACAGGAGGAGAATATTCCTGTAGTTACACCAGAGCAAAGGGAAGGATTGAACCAACCAATAACTTCAGAGGAAATTATTTTAGCAATTAAACAGTTAAAAGGGGGTAAAGCTCCAGGCACAGATGGACTGACAGCTGTTTATTATAAAAATTTGCAGTTAGAAATAGTGGAACTGCTTAAGGAACTATTTAGCAAAATTCAAGCTGGAGGAGATGTACCCCCATCCTGGAGAACAGCTTTTATTTCATTGATCCCAAAGGAGGATCAAGATCATAGTCAACCCAAAAATTATAGGCCAATATCGCTTTTAAATACTGATTATAAGATTTTTGCTAAAATATTAGCAAATAGGTTAATGATAGTTATGCAACAAATGATTCATAATGATCAATCTGGATTTATAAGTGGGAGACAAATGAAATGTAATGTAAGACAAATTGTAAACTTATTGGAATATTTGGAAAGAAACAACCAAGTCCCTGCAGTGCTTATTTTTTGGGATGCAGAGAAGGAATTTGATCGATTGAATTGGCAATTTTTATTGAAAATAATAGAAAAGATGCAGTTTGGAGAGTATTTTACACAATCTATTAGGGCAATATACCAGAGACAAACAGCACAAATAATAATTAATAGTGGTTTAACAGAAACTTTTAAAATTGAAAAAGGAACAAGACAGGGATGCCCTTTGTCACCATTATTGTTTATTTTAACTTTGGAACTTTTATTGAATAAAATATGAGGGTCAAATAAAATAAAGGGAATTAAAATTAGACATCATGATTATAGACTAAGAGCATTTGCAGATGACTTGGTTGTTACTTTAACTCAACCAGTACAATCAGTTACAGGTTTAATGGATATAATTAGCCAATATGGACAAGTGTCTGGATTTAAAATAAATGAACAAAAAACAAAGATAATAACTAAAAATATGATGGTAAAGCAAAAAGAAGAACTAGAAAGATTAACGGGATTTGAAATAGTAAAAAAGGTTAAATATTTAGGGGTATATATTACAGCTTCAAATGTAAAATTATATAAAAATAATTATGAATTGTTATGGCAAAAAGTACAGAAAGAGATGGAGAATTGGGGAAAATTACAATTATCTTTGTTGGGAAGAATAGCAGCAATAAAAATGAATGTTTTATTCAGGTTTTTATTTTTGTTCCAATTGATACCAATACTCAAGAAAGATGTAAATTTGAGGGAATGGCAGAAGGGTATTAATAATTTTGTTTGGGCAGGGAGAAGACCGAGAATAAAGTTAAAAATAATGCAAGATATACGTGAAAGAGGAGGTCTTAAATGCCTAATTTAAGATTATACTATGAAGCAGCTGTCCTATCAATAATCAGTGACTGGATTAATTCAACAGAAGAAAGAATATTGAATATTGAAGGATATGATTTGTTATATGGTTGGCATACTTATTTATTATATGATAAGAAAGTGGATAAGACCTTTAAAAGCCATATATTAAGGAATGCCTTGTTACGAGTTTGGAAAAAGTATCAATATAAATTAAATTATAAGATACCTATATGGGCAATACCCAGACATGCGATAGAGAATATAAGTGTAGAACAAAAGCAAGAGGTGATTACCTATAAAGAGCTTCTTAAAATGGAAGAGGGTATATTGCAGTTAAAGTCCTTAAATGCACTAAAAGAAGAAAGGATAATTCAAACTTGGTTTCAGTATGGACAGCTGCAAGCTAGATGGAAAGAAGATCAGAGAATTGGTATCATGCAGAACGAGGAAAATTTGGTAAAACAAATTAGAGATCAAAGCCAAATGCATATAAAAAGATTATGTAATATATTGATAGAAATAGATTCAGAAACGGAATTAGTTAAGGATTGTATGATAAAATGGGCACAAAATATTCAGGAATCAATAATGTTGGAAACTTGGGAAAAATATGGGTTAGAAATGTGAAATGTACGCAAGTGCAAAATTTAAGAGAAATTTTTTATAAAATGTTTTACAGATGGCATTTAGACCCTAAAAAGCTAGCCTGTATGTATCCGAATTTGCAATCTAAGTGTTGGAGATGTGATTGTGATGATGCCACCTATTATCATATATGTAAAAAAGTTAAAGCATTTTGGATAAAAATATGGTGGATTATCCAAAATATTCTTAAAAAGAAGATAAGGTTTACTCCACAATTGTTTTTGTTGGGTATAATTACAGATTGTACGGTGATAGAGACTAAATTGATTTTGAATTTAATAACTGCAGCTAGACTTTTGGTGGCGCAATATTGGAAGAAGGAAGATTTGCCTACTACTGAAGAATGGACATTAAAAGTAGCAAATTTAGCAGAAATGGCAAAAATTTCAGCATATTTGAAAGACTATTCGCAAGAAAGATATATATCAGAATGGAGAAGATGGATTGATTATATTCAAAACAAATATCGGACTAAAAAGTATCAAATAGCTTATGAATGAATAGAAAAATTAAGAGTATTCATATTTAGTTAAGTAAAAGGGGAGTTAAAGTGTGAAGGGGGGGATAGGAGTCCATAGATAGCTAGCTTAGCTTAGTATAGGATTGTTAATTGTTATACCCTGTATTTTGTTCTGGGAAGTTCGGGGTGGGGTGGGGGGGAGGGTAAGGAAGGGAGGGGGGGAGGGGGAAATATTTGTAAATTTTTTTGTAAAACTCTTTAATTAAAAAAAAGTGACTTATGACCATTTTTCACATTTACAACTTGCAGCATCCCCATGGTCATGAAATGCCAGCGAGGCAAAACGTGATGTTAATGATGTCGAGTTGGCCACGCCCACCCAGTCACATGACCACCCAGCCACGCCTACCCAGCTGGTCATTAGGGCAGAGAATTGGTTGTTAAATTATTTGTATCCCACCACTGACTATACATTGAGTACATTTGGTCAGCCAACTGCAAATCCATCTGGTGGTGGTACTATCTCTTCCACATTGTTCTATATTACCAAGAAGTAGGCTATAGTCTATTTTATCAAATGACTTACTGAAGTTTAAGTATACCATATTCACATTTCGATGATCGACTAATTTAGTCACTTTAGAAGGCAATAAAACATGTCTGGCATGATCTGTTTTTAACAAGCTTTCAGTAATCGTCTTCATTTCTAGATGCTCACAAATCCACTGCTTGATTATCTTTTGCAGGATTTTTCCAGGTATAGATGTCAAGCTGTGAGTTATAAAAACCCCAATTGTATACTCACAATTCAAAAGCAAGTCTGGTTCACAAAATCAAAGGTTTATTGGTGATATCATGAAGAAAAATAAAAAGCGGTTGCAAGCACAGCCTCTTAGACCCTTCCCAAATGGATTGAGTTCAAAGAGCACAAGAAGCTGTTTTTAAGCTACACATTTTATACTCCTATACAATGCACGCCACGCCTAAGAAGCCCTCCCAACTCCCCTTTATTCTCCTAAATCATTCTCCAAGTTGCTTTACACTTTAAAGGGTCATCTTGACATTTCCTGCCTAACAACAACTGTCTTATCATGTTTACTTTTAATTTTCACTTTGAGCGGATGTTCCTTTCTTACTGATAGTGGTCTTGCCCAAGGCATAGGTTTCTGTCTCCAAGGGAGCTT
This sequence comes from Pantherophis guttatus, assembly GCF_059756535.1. NCBI lineage: Eukaryota > Metazoa > Chordata > Lepidosauria > Squamata > Colubridae > Pantherophis > Pantherophis guttatus. The sequence goes on from NC_142069.1 coordinate 33,481,849, forward strand.
TTAGCAAGTCATTACACATTGTCTCTATTGATTACAATTTGTGGTCATTTTGCAACAGTAAGAACATCATAGCTTTTTAATACATTTAACACTTTTATAAAAGAGTAACTTAATATCCATTTTCTTCAAAACTGATTATTCTATAGTTATAACAGTAACAGAGTTGAAAGGGACGTTGGAGGTCATCTAGTCCAACCCCCTGCTCACGCAGGAGACCTATACTAGTTTTCTGGATCCATTTTGTTTTTGCCTTTTTGAATATTGGAACACACCAGCTCTGTTCCAGTCCTCTTCTGTTCCCCTGTGCTCTAGGATCTCTGGAAGATTTCATTCAGATCATATCTGCCTTCAGGACCTTGGAATTTTAACCATCTGGTCCTTGAGATTTGAACTCATCCAAAGCAGATAGGTGTCTTATCAATTCCTTGCTAATTTGATCTGCATTCCTGTTCTGTCTCAGACACTGCTGCTTTTGATAGGATTTTTTTCCTTTTGCTCAAAGACAGATGCAAAGAAGGAATTAAACAGTTTTGCTTTCTCCTTGCTGCCCATCACCTTCTTGCCATTTTCTCCCACTAGTGAACCAACAATTTCCTTGACATATTGAAAGAAAACCTTTTTTTTTTTTTTTTGCCATTTTTGGCATTTGTTATAAGTCTTAGTTAATTCCGAGCCTTCGCCTTCTTGACTCCATCTTTGCATATTTGGACTATTTGCTGGTATTCTGCTCTTGTTATATGCCACTCTTTACATTTTTGGAAAGTTTTGGAAATTTTCCATCAGTTTGTCAGAGAGCTCTTTGTGCAACCATGCTTGTCTGCAGTCACTTGTTTTTCTTTCTCTTGGTATTGTTTTTGTTTGGGTCTTTATTATTTGTTTTTCAAAGTAACCCAAGCATCTCATACTGTTTTTCCATCTAGGATTTCCATCCATGGAATCCTTCCTATTCTCTCTCCTAGTTTGTTGAAGGTCAGATCTCTTAAAGTCTAAAACACCAGTCTGACTTTGTTCAGTTACCTGGGTCTGCATTGTGGTGAATTCTAGTATGATATGGTCATTCTTCCCCAAAGTTCTTCCCCAAAGAGCTTCCACTTCCTCAGCCATTTGGTTTTTATTAAGAATTAAGTCCGGTATAGCTGACCCTCTAGTTCTTTCCTCCACCTTTTGGGAGATAAAGGCACGTGACTTGGCACGTCAGGAACCTGTTCAATCCCCCACTCCTTGCAAAGTTTTTTTTCCTGTGTTAATGGAAAGGTAGTTAAAGTCCCCCATTATTACAGTGGTGTGTTTCCTGCACACCTCCGTCAACTTTTTTGCGAATAGTTCAAATATGGCTTTCATATTTCCTCAGCTTGGTAGGGTGGCCTGTAGTACACGGGAGCAGTGGTGGGTTGTTCCCGGTTCGCACCGGTTCTATAGAACTGGTAGTAAAACCAGTGGGAGGCTCCGCCCACTGACCCTGATGTCATGAAAACGCTTCTGCGCTTGCGCAGAAGACCGTGTGCATGGCCCCCGTTGCGAACCGGTAGTAAAGGTAAGTAGAACCCACCCCTGCACCTGAGGAATGTCATTCCCCTCCCCCCCAATATTCACTATAACTTGAAAGTTATACTTTGAAGGCAGCTTTCATCCTTAGTATTGTGTATTTCTATAGAGATATAGTAGTTCTTTGTATACATTGCAACTCTTCCTCCTCTTTTGTTGAGTCTGTCTCATTGAACAATTTATATCCTTCTAGCAATATGTTCCAATTGGGTGGGTTCTATTTGCCTTTACTACCGGTTATATATATATACATTGTTATATGACCAAACAAATAAATAAAATTATCAAAGCTAATCCAAATTTATATTAATATGTTCAGCATTACATATATTTAATTACAAATGTTTCTTATAAAAACAATGTTGTTTTTCAGATAACTGAATTCTATTGTTTCCACCCATTTAAAATAATCAAGAATTACTAAATATCAACTGTATAACTTTGGCACAATAGTAATAATAAATAATAATAAAAACTATCTTACAAATATTGTGTATTTCTTATATGCTTACTTTTAGCTTTGCGGATCCATGTAAGTGGTTCCACTATTGATATTCTGAAGAGGACAGACTGTCAGTTCCAGTATGAAGAACGGGGAGAAACATATTTGAAGGTAATCTATACCCATATATTCATAATTTAAAAAATCTGTTTACAGTGAACATTTATTTAAGAGCTGTGTAGCTTTTAAAATATAACTTACAGCTCAATTGTGTCCAGACTACTTAAAGGTAGTCTTCACTTAACATCCACTTATTCAGTGATGATTTGAAATTACAACAGTGTGGAATGAGAGAGGTACTTATGACGGATCCTCATAACTATACCAATTGCAGAGTCCCTGTAGTCACTTGTTTGGGATTTGGGTAATTAATGATCAGATCACAAATAGAACATCACAGCATTCCATGATCACATGATCACGTTTGTGACCTTCACTGCCATCTTCTGACAATCAAAATCAATGGGGAGGCTGGTAAGAGGTCACAAATGATAATCCTGTGACTGTGGGATGCTGTAATAACATGGGATTCATCTAACTATGGCAACTGATACTGCTAGAACATTCATTGTAAGTTGGCAAGTTGCTTTACAACTGCATTAACTCAGTGTGGTGCCTTACAACCATGTCCTTTAGTGGCGTAGTTGCTAGTACAAGTTACCCTTGGTAAGTGAGGATTATTTGTAATAAATCTTATTATATGACCTTGGATTGGGAAATACATTCCTGATTTGCAGTAGTGAATGTTGAGAGAGTTCTGCTCAGTGTTAACATAATGGTCCAGCATTGGTTTTAAAGAAGGGTAAAAGAGGCCATTTATGTTAACATTGAGCAGCTTCACACACACACACACACACACACACACACACACACACACAATTTGCACAGATAAACCCTGCAAGTGGCTTCAAGAGCTCTTAGGGAGAGTGCTAATAACCAGATGACTGCCAAAGAAATATGATCCTTTGAACCTCCCTGCCCCCAATGATACTATGGCAAGGAATCACAGGGAGATAATGGACTTAATGAATAACAAAAATGGGAAGTTAGAAAATGCTCCACAAGAGATCATGAATAATGATCAAAAAGCCCAGGAAATAGAGGAGACAATGGAGAGACCAGGGGAAAAGACAGAACTAAATAAACAAACAAAACAAGAAGATCAGAGGGAGAAGGTAATAAAAACATATGAAGCAATTCAGGGGAAATACATGCTAAAAGACCAAAAAATGATACTAGATAAACAGAAATATATCTTTGAAAAGAAAATTGAGAGTTGGGCAAATCCTCTGGAGGTTTGGCAACAAAAGATAGTAGAGATGGAAGAAATACTTAAATTAAACAGGAAAGATGTAGATAGAGAAGAAGACCCAAGGAAGGAATTTGGGAGGCAAGTCAAAAAATGAATAAGAATTGAAATATTAAAATGGGCAAGAGATGACGGATAGAGGAAATGTTTTGTAATACAAGATTGGCTTTACCAGGAGTTAGAATAGAGGCAGACCCAAGAAATAGGGGGAATATTATTATGCACATTTTAATATAACATATTAAAAGTAATAGCTAGACATAAAGATTAGAGTTTGAAAGATGGTGATACCATGTACGTTCTAATGATACTGTTATTGTTATTAGAATGGGGGACTAAAATGTTGAATAATTAAATAATGCTTATATTTTAATACAAATATGTAAAAGAATATTATTACAATTACATAAGTATGATTTAAATAACAAATAATATTAATACTATCATTACTACTTGTATTCAAATACTTGTATACCCAGATGCCTCACTATTCATGTATTGATATTGATGTATATTCAAAAAAATAATAATTATAACTATAATAGTTAATAATTAATCTTATCATTTCATGCTAGGGCAAAGGAACTGAGATTACTTATTGGCTGACAGGTGTGAAGGATCAACAATATAATCTTCCATCACCTCCTTCAGCGTAAGAGGTTTTTTTTGTTTTTTTAAAAAGCTGTGATATTAACCAGTGTTCAAATCAGGGTGGGTTTTTGCATTGTTGATTGATAGTCCTTGTTTTCCTTTTGATAGGGAGAGAAGAATCTTTTGCAGTATATGTTCTTCCTATTTGTTATTTTCTGAGGGTGGGGTGCTTTTGGAGGACAGGTTCATGCATTCCCAAACTAACTTCACCCCCTGCAAGATATAGACACACATAAAAAAATACATTCTCACTCCAGGTGAGCTTGGCTCTTGGTGTGTATATCTGTAGACATCCATGTTGTATTCAGGAGAGTGGCTTGCCACTGTTTTCTGTTATTGTTTGGTTTTATTTCCCAATTTCTTCACCATTTCTATAGACCTAGGATATTCTGATGTGATGTCACCCAGGTGCAATCCAGGCCTCAACCTGCTATAAGATCAACTAGGTGTTGCCACTCCTGTATGAGCTCCCTCTATTCTCAATTTTTAAACAGCGTTTATAGGAATAGAAATATTGATGGATGGAAATGTATAGATAATTAAAAATATTTACTGCTATTTCCAGGGAGAATCAGCAGCGTTTGCAGGCAGACTTTGCTGAGATGATAAAGGACTCGTTACAAAAAAGACCAACGGGAGATTGCCAGATGCAAGAGATTTCGCGCATGACTAGCTACTGCAAAGACACCCTGGAATATCTGCAATTGGCTACTAAAGAACACCCTGCCACTTACCTGTAAAGCTAGATAGGAACAAGTTAGGAATAAAATGATTTTGGGTTCCCACCATTGTTACCCATTTGCAAGATTGAGGAGAGCAAGACTGGTTAAAAACAGAATGTTGCTCATTCTTTTAAGTATCGTTAATCAATAAGTCTGATGGCACCTTTTCAAACTAGCAAGCATTATTAAAAGACATACAAGTTTTCATCACTACAGTTTATTTTTTAATAGAATGTGTTAGTTTGAAACAATGCTTGGCTACTATAGACCAGTGGTCCCCAACCTTTTTATCGCCGCGGCCCGCTGAGCGCGCGCAGGGGTAGGGGCACGGCCCAGGAGCTTTTGCGCACGGCCCATTGCGCACGGCCCAGGAGCCTTTGCGCTGCAGCGTTCATGTCCCCCGGCCGCTGCGCGGCCCGGTGCCAGGTACTCCACGGCCTGGCACCGGTCCACGGACCGGGGGTTGGGGACCACTGCTATAGACTAACATGGCTCTCTGTAATATCTTCTGTAGTTGCATATCGTTATACTAGTAATTAATAAACTATGGAAAGATTCCCTTTGCTGCATTTCCAACATGCAAATAATTTAATGTAAGCTGCTTCTGCTGACTTATTAGAGCCTTTACTAGTACACTGCTTTTTGGATATGCAGGGAACAAAGGAAGAGACTGTCAACTACCAGTAATACATTTTAGACTCAATACATTGTTTATGGTTATATATTTTATCTGCCATTTAAAATCTGTTAAGGCATTGGTTTTTTTCATGATTTATTTGTTCTATAATGTTTGGGAGTGTAACCAATCCATTTGAAAGTACAATAAAACTTTTGGATAAGAGTATCTTGTAGCACTTGTTCTTACCATGCTACAGATGAAATATGAATAGCTATCTCCATAACCACACCCACTTAGTTGAGATATATTCACAGACAGTTATGTGGAAGTTGGCATTTTGTTGCTGTTCTATATAGTTTTTTCATACATGATTTTATTTTGTATTTTATAACATTAAGATTCCTTATAATTTATGTACAATTGAGAGTACTTGTTTGGAGGACCATTGGAGAATCATTTGTGTGGCAAGAAAACAGGATTCAAAATGCTGCAAAGAAAGAAAACGTTGTCCTTTTTGGGGTCTCCACTAGCAACACAGCTGGCGATTTGGATATCGCTCTGTTATGCTATGATTTTATTTTCATAGCAGTATTACGACTATCTTCATTTTTAAAAACTCAAATTCATGTTTTATGCATGTTTTGTTCATTTTATTTCTTTTTAGGAAGCATATCCTGCTGTTTTGAGGATGGGAAGTTAGCAACAAAAATGTTTAAAAAGCTGCTTCATGGAACTGCCATTTATTTTTCTGTTACATCAAATAATTAGATTATCCTATGTCAAATAGATAATATATGTCAAATAGATAAAATAAAGCAGCTGCTACCATCCCACCTGGAAATAATTGTGAAATCCACCAAGTTTTGCCATAGTCTTCAAAATGCATGACATCAGTGTTAGTTGAAGCCAAATACTGTATACATACCAGAATATGGACATACTTTCTTTATTACTTATCTTAATTATATGGTGCCACTATAAAACATATTTTACTTTATATTTTTGCTCAAGTTACCAAACAATATAGCAGGGAAAAAATAAATTTTAGAATCTGAAAGAATAGTTTAAATATAAAGGAAAGAGCACATAAAAGAAAAAAAATGAGAGAAAAGTATTATTATTTATTTATCAATACATAAATAGGGTTTGCTTCCCAAATACACTGTAGCCCAGAGTTCTGTTAATTATTCACTTGGCTTAATTTTGGTTCAAATCCATATAGGATGAAGGCTGGGTAATCACACAGTGTAGGGTTGACTGTCACTTTTTTCCCCATGGGATTATGTTCAACATGTCATGTCCTTTAGGAGTCATGATCTTCTGATTCCAGCATCAGGTAGGGCAGGGGTATACACGTCATATCCGGGTAGGGTCATGACCTGATAGAGTCTGCATCTGAGGGGGACTTGTTTATTTTGATGATGTCACTGATAAAACAAACAGATAAGCCATAGTTAAGAGTTAGTTATTACTGATTTACTTAGCACAGGAAAAATAAAATGTCATCCTTAGTTTGTTGGTGTACAATGAAATTTGTAGCTTCCCGCCCTTGGCAGTTTTTTGTAGTTTCTTTGTTCATGACTAAGATCACATAGGAGACTGTTAAATAAGCAAACATTTAAGGTAACCTTTAGATCATAAGGAAGTAACTTGACCTTGCTTTTCAAAAAAAAATGATAGAACTGCTTGACTTCTTCAGATCAGCCTAAACTAATGATGGAAAATTTACAGAATGATTCTTTTTATATAACTCATGATAACAAAACTCTTGAGAAAATGCCACCTCTGTATTATTCAGATATTTAATACTGAGTAATTCAGATAATTCAATCAATAGGCTTATATAGAGAACTGCAGACATTATTTTGGAGAAGATATGCGAAGTATGTTAGCAAAACATTGACTTGACATGGGGAAAACAATAGCATGAGAAAGAAATTTAAATTTAGTCTTGACTCTTTTCAATGTAAGAGAGATGGAAGAGAACAAGCTATTAGGCTTTCAAAACTGGTGACAGCCATTCAAAGTAGGCCTCATCAGAAATCAGACTCCACAATTAATACAGGAACTCCATTTGCATTAGCTATTAGTACAAGTCCTCAATTTACAACAGTTAATTTAGTGACTGTTCGAAGTTACAATGGCACTGAAAAAACAGACTTATGACCATTTTTCATACTTATAGCCGTTGCAGCATCCCTATGGTCATGTGAACAAAATTTGGATGGTTGGCAACTGGTTCATATTTATGATAGTTGGCACCTTCTGACAAGCAAAGTCAATGGGGAAGCCAGATTCATTTAACAACTATATTAACTTAACAACTTCGGTGATTCACTTAACAACTGTGGCGAGAAAGGTTGTAAAATGGGGCAAAATTCACAACTGTTTCACTTAACAATAAATATTTTGGGTTCAGTTGTGGTTGTAAATTGAGGAGTACTGTATATTTTCTCCAAGATAATCTCTGCAGTTCTCTACAGTTTATCACCATTTAATGGCATAAATATTATATGGTGGCTTATTTTTTTTTTAATGGAATTATAACCATGCATCCATTTCTTTTACAATTTGTTGTTGTTGTTAGTTGTGAAGTTGTGGCCGACCCATCGCGACCCTATGGACAATGTTCCTCCAGGCCTTCCTGTCCTCTACCATCCCCCGGAGACCATTTAAGTTCACACTGACTGCTTCAGTGACTCCATCCAGCCAAATCATTCTCTGTCTTTTACCATTATCAAAATGTAATTTTGTAAAATTACAAAAAGAGAATTCTTGTTAGATTCAATTTTAAAATCCTACACTTTAGAACTGGAATGGCTTTAAAATAACTAAAATTGTAAAAATAGAAAGGGAGCTCTATCTCAGCCATATCACTTTAGGAAGCTGACCTACAATATTTGTTTTGAAAACATCTGATCTGCCCAAGAAAAATATGATAAAATTGTAATAAGGACATCTATCATATTATAGGAATTTTGCTTAGGAAAGTGATTGATCTACTAAATGCCTTCAAGCCAAGCTTTTGCTTTTATCAAACAAGCAATTTAACTATAGGGGTTTTTTACTCATTTTTTATCACACCTGGAAAATGCTTTCCCTTTTCACACTTTGTTGTACTTTTCTGTTATGTTTCTGTAAGCTGTCTTTAATACTGAAAGGCACATCATCAGTAACCAGTTTAATCATGCTTGAGATAAACACGTCCACCATTCAACAAGAATAAATAAATAAAAATTGCAAAAAGCTGCTTTACTTACAACAGCTTACATACTGTGACAATATCTTTATCATCATCAAACATTCACACCAGTCTACCCCAGGTCCTAGAAAAGGCCTCGATAGGTGAATAAAAATGCCAAATTCAGCCTGAATACCTGGCTGACTGTGCAACAAACATATTGTAATTAAAAAATAATAAATTAAAAAGAAAACAAAAATTAAAGAGCTCAAAGGACAGATTTGATGGACCACTACGTCTTTTTCTGCTGTTTGTTTTCTATGTTTCTATGTTTTACATATTTCCATGTTTTGTTTTCCCAAACATATCCATGAAGAGAAATATTTTGGGGGGGAGGGGGGAGTACCAATTGGCTAGCATCCATTAAAACCTCTGTATCCCTCAAGATGTAACTGTGTTATGCCCAGACTCCAGTCAAAAGTGTACACCTCAGTATCAGATTACAACACTCCTTGTTGAGTTCAACTGTCGAGGTGTGTGGAAGGATGCCATCCGGTGCCCCAAAATCTCCCGCTGAAATACCAAGCAGACCTGACTTTCCAAACCCTACAGACAGGGTCGGCCAGGTGTTGAGATTTGCTTAAAAGTCATTCCGGGTTAATGACTTCGCCTCAAGAGTCTGGGGACATTAAAAGTAGGTCAAGACGTCTTACTATCCTTTGCTTCCAATCCTGAGACTATAACAACCGCTTTAATAACAATGATAATGATAATGCTCGACGCCCGGGCGGAGAGCTTTTTCGCTTTCTAATCCACCCCGCCTAAGAGAGGGCGGACCTCTTGTGCCGCCCGGGGCAGCGGCCGGGGACGAGCCAAGCGAGTAATCTCTCCCCCACTCTCTGACCGGCTCGCAGAACTCGGCATGGTCCGCTTCGGCAGCGCCTCCTCCTCGGACAATCGCCGCCAGCGATGCTGGAGCTGGTACTGGGGGGGACTTTTACTTCTCTGGGCCGTGGCAGAAACTCGAGCAGGTGAGAAGGCAGCCCCTTGACAGGACAGGCAAAGAAAAAGGCCTTCTCCCGGCCAACTTCGCCGCTGGCCCGGGAAGGGGCTCGGGCTGAGGCTGCTGCGAGAAGAGGCGGCTTTCCAAGGAGGAGGACGCTTCCCGGGCCCCCTCCGCAGGGTCCCGCCAAGAGAGCGTGAGCCAGGCGCTCGCCAATCCCTGCGTTACAGCGCAGCCGGGAAGTCTCGCTTTTGCTTTTTGTCTGCTCTGCACCGTGGAGGAAGAGGGGGTGGCTCCGTCGCTTCTCCTCGCATCTCCCCTGGCTTCTTCTTCTTTTTTTTAAAGGCGTCAAAAAGCCCTCCGTTTGGAAATGGCTCACAACGCAAATAAGTCCAGAATTCCTATTCTAAATTTCAAAAAGAAACGTATTTTTAAAACAACCAGAATAGATAGTACATGGAACGGAGCTGGTTCGAAGTCGCCTTTCATCTGTTGGGTTCTTTTGCCTAATGAGCAAAAATAGTAAAAGCAACAAGGAGCAACACTTTTTTGGCATTCTCCTTTTATGAGGGGCAATTCTTTGCTGCATATATTATAAAGCCATGTTTCCTAGAATTAAATCCTGAACTGAACTGAAATCAACAATAAGCAGAAATAATTTAGAGTTTGGGGACACTTTTTACAAACAAAAATCATACAACTTTCAGTCAGTCTTCCATCCCTCGTTTATTTTCAAGAGGCAAGTACATTTCTGTTCCATTATTGGAAAAACTGCTTACAATATGTAAGAGAGAAGATACTTGTATACATAGTACATAGTGTGATTCCGAAAAAACTTTGAAAACGACATTTACATTTGTAAACACAAGGTAGGACTGATTGCCTTCTAATTTGAATATTATTCTTTAAAAAAAAAAACATTGCAAATTAGAAAAGGAAAGCCTGTTGATCCTAAGAATTATTACTGCAATATTAGAAGAGAAGATATATCTTCTCTTACATGTGATATATATCATGTAACCTTCAGTTTCAGCAACTTTTACAGCAAGTGCTTTGTAGGCTGAAAATATAATTTATAATTAATATGTACAGATATGTTGGCACCATGGATTAAGAGAGTGTATAAATTTCCATTCTAATGAGTGCTGAAAAAGAGATAAAATAAATTACCATGGGAAAATATTTTGTAACTTTATTTGCATATTCAGCCAGCACATCTGCAGTCAGTAGCCTGGATAGATTAGCTACTAGAATAGAGTGTTTCTCTTCCCATGAATTGCTGACTCTTAGGGTTAAGTTTATTTATATTTACTGTATATTTATTTATATTGGTGTATCTGAATGTCAGTTACTTTACTCATATACTGATTTTATCTGTTCTAATACATGTTTTTATCTTTGGATATAATCCACAAGCAGTTACTTGTGAGCAATCAGCATTGAATCTACTTCCTTACATTCATAGGATTTGCTATTAATATGCTTGGAAAACTTAGAAATGAGGATGATCATAAGTAACATAAAACTTTTAATCTGTTGATAAAACAGTTGAAGTGTTCCGGAGTTATGTGATCATTTGTAAGCTTTCCAGCCAGCTTCCCAAAAGAATGGGGGAAGCCAAATTCACTTAATGACAGCATGATTCATTTAACAATTGCAGTGATTTGCTTAACAACTATGGCAAAAAAAAGGTTATAAAATGGGGCAAAACTCACTATAACTGCCTTGCAATGGAAATTTTGGCCTCAAATATGGTTGTAAATTGAGGAGTACCCATAGATAGACCATTGCCAGAAGGATTAAGTAGGAAGGTGTGAAGTGAATTCTTTAAGAGGAGCAACTGAGTGGTACTATCAAGAAAACCATCTATAATTAAGTTGATCCAAAAGGCAAAGAAGGACCTCTGATAAGGATACTGATGGGTAGATACATAATATAGACTTTTAAGCATCCTGGCTTAATGGAGTGAAGGATCTTTGAGTTTAGAATCATTAATGATTTGAATTTGGGCTGGGTTTGGACCTAAGGCAGTGTTTCTCAACCTTGGTAACTTTAAAATATGTGGACCAACTGATTTCTGGGAATTGAAGTTCATATATCTTAAAGTTGCCAAGGCTGAGAAACACTGATATAGTGTTGACAAGTACAGTACAGTTGACAAGAATGGTTTAACACTTACTCATAATAAAATAATAGTCTAATAAAAACCATATACTTCTATATCTTTTAAAATAACTTGGTGATATCAATAGATTAAATAATACCTATAAATTATGAACCTCTTCCTTAAGAGTAATTGTAAGATTTGGGGAACAGCTCCTTTTTTGGATGAATTACAATCTACAGACATGTTTTTAAACTGTTTTAGTTTATTGATTTTTCTCCACTTTTTGACTATGTCACAAGCTGATTTACGATTTTCATCTGATTTGTTTAAAAGTTCTAAAATCCGATAACTTTTCAATTGAAGTAGTTTAGAAAAATTTAGTCTTATCAATGAGTGTCAAGAATTGTATGATAATATGTGACCTCTTCCTTTTTTATGTAGTATTCAAAATTCTCATTTTCTCAAATAATCAGAAATGATTTTAAAAGTAACTAAATTTACTTTTATCCATATAACTTTATTAAAACTTTTAAGAAAGACGATTTTAAAAAAAACTAATCGAAACTAATATAAAAAGAGAAAACGAGTTCAAAGCACAAAAGCAAAGAAAGAAAATACAAATAAGTAGCCTCTGAGTTTCTTCACATCAGTTATAAGTACAATTATATATTATACTACTTGGTTGCAAAATACCTTATTTTTTCCCATAAACTATCCTGACTCATCATCAAAACATCAGCAAAACTCATCATCATAAATTCATTTTTTCTGTTCTCACAAAAAGTCTATAAGGGGTTTCTAGTTAGCAATAAATAGTTGTTTTTCCTCCAATTAATAAGTCAATTTGGCTATTTCTTCAAGTTCCATCATCTTCACCAACCAAATCTTTCCACCTTTGCACATATAATAATTTTGGTGAAGTTGTCATGTTTAAAAACAAAGTTCCATGACTTTTCCCCTACTTACAGGTAGTTCTCCACTTAAAACAGTTCACTTAGTGACAGTTCAAAGTTACAATGGCACTGAAAAAAGTGACATGATCATTTTTCACTTATGACTGTTGCAGCATTCCCACGGTCATGGCAATTATATTTGAATGCTTGACAACTGACTCATATTTATGACCGTTGCATTGTCCCAGGGTCGTGTGATCATCTTTTGCAAACTTCTGACAAGCAAAGTCGATGGGGAAAGCAGATTCATTTAACAACTGTTACTAATTTAACAATTGCAGTGATTCACTTAACAAATACAGCAAGAAAAGTTGTAAAACGGGGCAAGACTCACTTAACAAATTTCACACTTAGCAACATAAATTTTGGGTTCAGTTGTTGTTGTAAGTTGAAGACCACCTGTATTTATCACTCTGATTTAGTGGAACATTTCTTGTTTTCCACTTTTCCAGCATAAATTTACAATTCTTTATATATTTTAGGGAAATTCTCTGGTGACTTATACCAATATATAACTTTATTTAAAAAAAAATAAGATCATAACATATAGTAATGTAAATTTCAATATTTTCAACCACATATTTCCCCATTGTTTCAAACACCCAAAGTAGTTGAAATTAGTTGAAATGTTCATGATTAAAATACCTGAGTTTATTTTCAAGAAATGATCAGTTATACTGTATATCTTAGTATTCTTAAGTTATACTGTTACTTTCTGGATATGTTTTGAGTGATAGATTGGAAAAGAATAGAGATGGGTACGATCCTCTTACCAACAGCCACTTTTATATAGTCGAGGCATCTGGGTGGAGGTTTTGAGCTCTTGTTCCAGCTTATACACAAAAGAGGCTGGTGATCTTGGGTCAGTCACTCTTTGTCAGTCCTAAGGAGGAGGCAATGGCAAACCACTTTCGAAAAATCTTGCCAAGAAAACATCAGGGATTCATCCAGGCAGTTGCTAGGAGTCAAAGCTGAGTCAAAGACACACACATACAAAACAACCCCTTACAGTGAGGAAAGAAAAGAGAATGCTTACTGCAATGTACTGAATCTGCTTTCCATCTGTCACTAATAAATGCTTAGCACTGTAAGTTCCATTATACAATATCAATATGCTTACAAAATATCTGTTGCTTAATCTCCACAATGTTAATTACATTTGTTGGAGTGATGTTATAATAAGGCTGACCAATGCAGGAAACACTTTAGTCTTAAATTAAGAACTAAAGCCTTTAGTATGGAAGTTGTAAGCTAAGATGCTGACCTTAGCTTCCATGCCATGTAATCAGTCAGCATGTTCTGCTGGCTCATATACTGCGTTTGTGTAAACTTAATCTCCCTGTCTACACATTCCCTTGGCCTTTTGGACTAGTCATTGTTCTCTGTGGATTTGGGACAGTACTGCAAAACCTGATTTTTTTGGTACATTTTCATTTTGATTAAAATACTTTTAAAAAGATGTTAGTCCATCCTGCATGTAGGCAATAGAAGAGGCTGCCAGAGGTGATGAGGAAATTTATTGCCCCATTCTCTTGTCACTTTTCTTGCACCACATGGTTAATGCCAAAGAAGTGAAGTTGTTGCTGCACCAATCAGCTATATAGTAGTCAGTGGCACCATGCAAGCACAGCAGTGGAGCTGGACTTGGGTTGCTGCTGCTGGCAAATTTTTGTGGTGTTCACTTTTTTGGAAGCATGTCTTTGTGTGTGACTTTTTGGGAACATAGGAGAAAAATCAATTTGTTCTTTTTACTTTCACTTCCTCATTGGAAAATGCAGCTGAATGTGACAAGACTTTCCCAGACAAGATGAATTGCTCAGTATGAAACTATGCCTGTAGTAAAGATAAACACTGAAGCAGTAATATCAACATTTGAAATGCTGTGGGATTCCCCCCCCCCCAAAAAGAGAGTCGATGGCTTAGACTAGTGATGGCTAATCTTTTTGCCGTTGCATGCCAAAAGTGGGCGGAGCGCAGGGAGGGGTCACGCATGTGTGTGCCCACACCCACAATTCAATGCGCCCCACCCCCCCATGCATGCATGCACAACCCCCCCCATGCTCCCCCTGATTTTGGCACACAATGGCCCGGTGGGCCCAGTAGGTCCGTTTTTCGCCCTCCCCAGGCTCCAGAGGCTTTCTAGGAGTGAAAACAGCCTTCCCCACCCACCTGGAGGCCCTCTGGAGGCCAGAAACGGTCCGTTTGCCCGGAAGGTCCGAAAATCAGTTGGCCTGCGCGCTCATGTGTGCTGCAGCTGAGCTAGGGCAATGCTCACGTGCCCACCGATATGGCTCCGCATGCCACCTGTGGCACTCGTGCCATAGGTTCGCCATCACGGGCTTAGACTTTGCCCCTGCTATAATGTGATTTTTCTTTCTTGAATTACCCTATGTTCCTGATATGAAGTTTTAGATGATGTTAATTATATACAACAATATTTACAAACAGCTGGGATGAACCTTGAACAATGTATAGTGCAAGCCCAAGGCTTAAAATTTGTTCCTTGAAGTTTAGCAATCGGAAATTATGAAAAGCTTATGCAACAAGAAAATTTAAGGAAATGGACATAAGCATAGAAAAAAAAAAGAATAAAATGTTGAAGAAGAATGTCAGGAGAAATTGTAAACACGCTGGTCTTAACATTGCCAGAAGAAATCTAAAAGACAGTGTTTGAATGTCTTGAACATTTTCAGCAAGAAATAGATATTTATTCTAAAATGATGGATCAAATAATATCAATGTTCACTATTATTCAACCATTTTCTTTGATTTTTTCAAAATAAAAATTTGTGGGAAATTTTTCTGGTGAAAATATTTTGTGGACATTACAAAAGAACAAATGTAGCAGAATAGGTCAGTTGGTTTAATGCTTGAAAACTGTTAAATATGCATATAAATACTTAACACTATGAAATAAACTGAAATATATATTGTTAAGGATTTTTGTATGTGCCTGGACTAGAGCCTGCAGTTTTCTTGGCAAGATTTGGGGGGTGGTTTGCCATTAGCTCCTTCCTAAGGAAGAGAATTCCAATTTTTTTTTAGTTTATTTTAAGTAAATATGTACAATAAATAATAACTAAATAAGATATTTATAATAAATATTCACTATAACAACATCTATTATGTATAACCTTAGTCCCTGAATTTACCACTAGTAACTAGGAATTTTATGTATGATGAGTTACTAGATATTGTCACTTTCATATTCTCATGTAGCAGTATTATTCTCTGCCATATATACAGAAATATATAGCAATAGTAGTAGTATCATTTTCAGTTCTACACACATGCTTACATTACTCTAAACTTCAAAAAGTTCACTGTGATCGCTGCCAATTGTTGGCTGCTCTTCCAGCTGATTCAGGTCTCTAAACTGAGATTCTGGACCGAAGCAGAGGTCGGTCCAGAACCTGATTTGGGGAGAAAAATGGATTCTGTGGCTGAAAAAGCAGAATAACCCCAGAGAATTTATGGGACTAGAGGGAAGGTAGCATGTGCCCATCAGCATTCAATTACTAGGGTGCCAAGCAGATCCTGCTCACTAAGGACCACCGACGACAAAATGGCAATATAGTTCAGAGTATACCCACAAACTGCTATATGTTGTTGCCTGCTTAAAGGGAAAGCATTATTTTAACATCAGAACAGCTAAGGATAACTTTAAGCTGGTTCAAGTATTTGAGGATAAATTGAAGGCAATATCATGAAAAATGGCAGAAAAGTTACCAGGGCATGTTTCTGTTGTGACTTAGTGTAAGCAGGGAAAGGTCCTGGGAGAGTTCTGAATAGGGTTGCTAACTTTGGAAGTTGAACGACAAGCACCAGAATTCACCTTTATTTCAATACTGCTTGTTTCTTAACTGTTTAACTAGTAACTCTGAGAAGCAATTACCACTTTCTCTCTGGAATTGGTGTTCTTGGGGATCCTTCTTTTAATTTCTGTATATTAAAAAACAGCTTGACTGGAGAAACTCCCATTCGTTATCATGGACTATCTGTATTAGGCCTGCTGAGGTTTGTGGCAATCCCAAAAAAGGGAATATATTATGGAGGACAATTGCAACAGACAAGACAGAAAGGAGAATGTAAAAAAGACTGAAAATTCCCCAAATTTCTTGTACTTATATAGTACTAGCAGGATACCTTTAAATCACAATCTAGATATGAATGCAATGGCGCTCAAACCTGTAACATCAAGGTATTATTTCAATCTTAAACCTGTTTAACCAGAATAAGAATAGTGTTACACTGCAACATTAGTGGGTACCAGAAAATATAAAATTCGCTGAAGCTATGGAAAAATTTGAGTCCAAAATATGCTGGGTATCCCTGACTGCCTAGATTTACTGAATTCAGCAAAGGCAGTTAGAGGCATCAATGATGAAATAAAAGTTATTGGATAGCAAGCAAAATAACTTGGAGCCAATGTTGCATTTTATATACAGTTATTTGTATGTTTGAGATTCAAAGTTTTGAAAACTTTTTTGAGATGTATAAAATGTATAAAGCTGTATTTAAAAAATAAAGAACTGCACACATTTTTCAACAAACCTAAAATTGTATCTCTGGTCTTTTGTATTCTGGCTGTTAATTTTAGGGCAGAAATGAAACTAGTAGTTTCATTTGTTCAGGTTTTCTATCTGTGGTTTTGTACTGATTTAAAAGCTTTTGCAATAATGATAGGAGAAGTGAAATTATTTAGTTCTTCTATATGAAAGAATCAATTATTATTCATTATAGAAGCAAAAGTGTTAGGCAAGTATAGTTGCATAATAGTATTAAAATATTTTTAAAAAATCATAGTTGTACCTGAAAAAAAAAGGAACCTGTTATTTTTCTGCTTTCTAAATTTGAGATTAGCAGTTCCACATTCTGCTTGTGTATAAGGAAATGATTTTCTAGGATGTTTCTCTAGCAAAAAATAAAAACTTTTTTTTCCAAATGTTTTCTTTCAGAATTCCACATGACAAACTATAGTTGTTTTCTAAAGACAACATTCCAAAAGTTGGAGGCATCTTTTATAATAGACCACAGATTTCCCCCCCAATTAACTGAGTTATAAAATTACAATCTCTTTGACATTAGAATATTTTATAGAATATAGTATTGAAACATTTTATTAGAGCATTCACACTTTTATTAAGGCTCTGGAACCCTATCTTAAGGTAGGACGTAAAGTGAAATTGAATATAATAGTGAAATAATACGGGGTCAGCCTGGATGATCTCTGAAGGGCCCCTGTGACTTAAGAAAGTTGCAGAGTTCAAGAAGTCAGACTGCAGGCAAAGAGACAGTTGCTGGGTTCAAAAAGTCAAACCACAAGAATAACTTCCTGGTACCATGTTAAAATGCAGAACTAAACCACATGGAGCTTTCCTGCCTAAGGAATAAGGGAGGGGGCTAGCTAAAGAGGCAGATTTCACATTTCCTGTTTTGTTACTAACTGAAAAGTATAAAGATGCGTGTCTTAAACAAGGTCTTTGTTCAGAATGTAAATAGAATGCATGTCTGAACCTTTTGGCCAAAATAAAAAGCTTTTTCTGATCTTGAAATTCATCTCATTTATTTTTTTGCAACAATCTCATTTTTTGTTTTTTAAAGATTTCGTTTATTATCTTATTGAAGATAGTTTAGCCATAGAGGTGAGATAAGATGTACTTTCCAAGGATAGTTTCTCCTTAGATAAATGTAGTTTCAGAAAAGATAGAGGCCCTGGCAAGCAAGAAAGGCAACCTCATATGTGGAATTTGAGATGGGGCACAAGTAACTGAGTAGGCGGGTGATACTTTAAAAGGCTGATTATAATGTATATAATGTATGCTGGTTACTGGGGGTCTCTGTGGCCCCTTCATCTAACTTCCTATCAGAGATGGAATGAAACAGTTCCAGAATTTCTTCAGTGAAAGTTTCTTAGAAACTGTCTTTTGTCTGGGAGTTTCCTGCTGGCATTCTCTGCCCAAGAATATATCTAAGCACATGGCTTAGATATGGACACCCTGGACACAACAGTTTCAAAAAAGCAAAATAAAGATTATATCTCATGAAAATCCAATGCAGTACAAATAAAGAGTAGCCATGCTGATTTGTTGAGTAAAATAATTCAAAATCCATGACGGTGCTATTACTAGAACTAATCTAAATGCTATAAAAAGTGTGGAAGATTTTGAGTTATATATAGCTGTGTTTAGCTTTAATATTAAATATTGAACTAAATTCACGTATGTATTGTTTATCTTATTAAAAGCATTATAATATTGTAGTAACTTGTTTTTTGAAGTTGGGGAGACAAAATCCTCGTAATACGAATTTTTAAAAAGAAGTGTACAATATACTTTATATTTTTAAAACTGAGAGTCCTAGTTTGTAAATGTTCAGGCAAATAATTTGGCTTTCACAAAAAATAGAGTAAGAATTAATATTTAGCTAGATTGAAGTGCTTGTTTAACTTGCATATAATTATGCAATTTACAGCAAACATTTCTTTTTTTTAATGCATTAGTGGAAATGCATTTTTAAAAATTTGGTAGAATGTTTTTTAAAAATAAATGAAGGTATTCAGTTCATCAAAAGCATTAAAATATTGTATATCTTAAGCTTATTTTTTATTTTTTCCCCTATTTGTTCATGTTAGGTGTTTTGTGCCAGCCATGGCAGTTTCTTAAAAGGCCACCAGATGGGAGCAAAGAGAGACTTTTGATCCCACTGGTGGGTCAAGGGGCTCCGGCCCCTGCAGCCTCATTGGTAAGGGAGGAGCCTTGGGCCCCTATAAGAACCCCTGCACAGGGGCTGTTTTTTCTGCTCTTGTTCTAACTTCCTACAGGAATGATCCATGGGCTCAATCGAGGCATGGATGCCTCATGCCAGGGAACCCATTTTACTTTACTTTACTTCTAAATAAAGACTTAATTTGATTGCATCCTTGCGTGCTGCCTTTTCTTGAAAGCACCCTCAACGAACCATCGATCTTTGTGAGATCCCTCACAAAGTGGGAACAGAGGATGGTTTGAGGCAATGCTTCCAAGCCAGCAGAAGCAAGTTGTCATGGAGGTTCCAGCAAGAACTCCCAAGAGGTGGATGGCATGAGATCCCCGATTGTGACCAGAAGTCTTCAATCAAGGATGGCAACCCTGCATCCAGTCCCTGATGCGAGCTTCGATCCAGAGGAAGGTACAGATGATCTCTATGCCCTCAGAGGACCCAGCGGAATGCAAGGGACCCCTTCTCATGCTTCCCTGCAGCTGCAAGCCACAGAGGAAGGCATGGAAGGCCAGCAGTCCACCCAGGACTGCCAGGACACTGGGGAGGCGGCCAGGGACCAGGCCACCTCCAGCGTAGACCAGCTCACTGGTGAAGAATGCAGAGAGCTGCTACAAATGCTCCTAGCAACCTGAGGGATGCCAGGAGCCAAGCCACGTGGGACACCAACACAGGGGGCCTCTGGACACCGGGTAAGTGTTTCCCCAGCGCCCAGGAGACCTCTTAACATGACGCTGGCCACCCTGGGGGCCCCCGGGGCCCCAGAGCTTTTCGTGGGAAAATTCCCACCAAATCATGACCTGTAGCTTCCGGATCCAACCGGAAGCAACATGGCGGCCCCCAGGCTACCTACTCCAGCGAGGCTTGGTGGGCCTCAGCTAGGCCACAAGGCCCAGCAACCAATGGCAGCCAGCCAAAGCAGCATGCAAACTGCTCGGGCCCCCCCCACAGGCAAGCCTCGAAGTCTGCCCAGCCGCACCTGCTGCAGCGGGCATCAGGGCCGCAATCCAAGTCCTGGTTGCGGCCCTGGAGGCCATGACGACCGCAACCTCAACCTCGGGGGCAGCCAGCCTCCCTCACTACCCCCAGGAGACCAGCAAGGGGGGGGCATCCAGTCCGGAGCCCCCCAGCCACAACCCACGCCTTCAGAAAGTCCCAGAAGAACCCCTGGGGTCTCCAGCCTTCCCAGCACCCCCACCGAGGCAATGGAGGACTCACCTCAATGACTTCAGGGGGCCTCCAGCCGAGCCTCCCACCTCCCAAGATGGCTGCCTCCTCCAGAGACTTCAGGACCAACGGTGGGCCCCTCCAGGCGATCCTCAGCATTTTCGGGCTTTTCCGGCCCCATCCTGCAGCCTTCGCCCCCTGGTAAGTGTTCCAGTACCAGGGGGGCTTCCAGAAGACTTTTCAGAGTTCCACAGGCCTGGACCCAGGCCTGGCCCTGAAGCACAGAGAGAGAGGTCCGCTCCCGTCGGCTCCTGGGCTGGAAGGAGTTCTGAGCATGCTCAGTTGGCCCCATCTGAAAAGGAGAAAAATAATCAGAGAAAAATACCTACACTCGCCAGCAGAGGGATCCCTCTCCCATATATTTCAATGGAATCATCCCAAAGGTACCAAGGACAGCAGAATGGACAGGTATTTTCTGCTTATTCCTTTTCTTCAGTACTCCCGAATAGCTTTGAAAAAAACTACATCTGGAGGATGAAAATTTTAACATATGGAATAAAGAGATACAGGTATGTCTCAAAAGAGGGGACCCTAGAAATGGTTCTAGACCCCCCACCTTTCCCTTGGGGGCCTCAAGAAGAGTGGTACCACAGGAAAGCCTATACCACTCTACTGAGCTCACTGGATGCTAAATTGTACCCCAGCATTCCAGATGGGCTCACAGCTGGAGAAATTTGGGGGTTGTTATATAGCCTATTCAATAGTGATAGCTTGGGCTCCACCACAAGACTCACAACAGAGTTCTATAACACCAAGCTGAAATTTGGGGCTAGCATGGCTGAGCACCTGGGAAAGTTGAAGGCACTCAGGGCAAAACTGGTGCTCAGGGACTACCCTGTGACTGAGGCCAACATGATCGCTGTCATTCTGGCATCCCTGGACAAAAGTTGGGGCAATTTTATTGTCTCACTAGAGGGAACCAGAAAGGAAGCCATGACTCTGTCCTACCTCACAGGGAGGCTCAATGAGGAAGACAGGAGGCGTAGAGATGCAGGAGAGTACACCAGGGCCACAACTCATTACATCAACAGAAGGCACCAGAGTTCAGAGCAGGTTAACGCTCTACCCAAGTGTTTCATCTGTGGCTCTGAGGAGCATCTGAAGAAGGACTGCCCCCATTACCAGCAAGGACCTAAATGTGGTTCCAATCAAGGAAGGGGCAGGGAGCAGAGAAGGGGGCCTGGCGGGGGCAAAGGTGGTGCTAAGGGCAATTTTGTGTGTACTACTTACCTCACCCCTGCCACACGGGCTGATGGCCCCACTGGCCTCTGGTTACTGGACTCTGGGGCTTCATCTCACATTGCTAACATGAAGCAAGGTTTTAAGAGGTTAAGGAGAATTAACTCCTCTGTCAAGGTTGCCAATGATAACAATGCTTTGGTTGTTGGGGAGGGCACTGTCTCTGTACCAGGGCTGGGCAATGTTGAAGGTGTATTACATGCTCCCTCTATCGCCAATAACCTGTTGAGTATAACCAAGTTATGTGATGATGGCAGGCTGGAGGTATTGTTTTGCAAAGGGGGAGGTCATGTCACTCGAGACAAAAGGGTCATTGGGAGTGTTACCATTATGAATGGTTTGCCATATTTCTCCCCCAAGTACCCAGCCACAGGAGACAGCTCACAGGGTGCCACCTCAGAAGGGGCCTGCGCGCAGAGAGAGAGAAAGGCTCCACAGCCAGCCTCACAGCCTTCCAAGCCTCAGCAGGCACCTAAGGCAGATAAGCCCAAAAAAGGGCGTAAGGAGCCAGCACCGCCCAAGGCAACCAGAACCAAGGGGGTGTCAGTGGGAAAGCTGCTCCATACTAAATGTGCCCACCTCTTACATCGGAGGTTAGGCCATGCGAGCTTCCCAGTGGTTAAAAAGATGGGGGAATTCGCTGAGGGGATTCACCTCCAAGATTGTGAGGTGTTTCTGGACTGTGCCATCTGTAAGAGGGCAAAGAGGAAGGCCGCCCCAATACCTAAGGTGTCACTGCATAAAACCCAATATCTATATCAATTAATACATGTTAATTTGGTTGGGCCATTTACACCGTCCCTAGGAAAGAGGCAGTATTTCCTCACTGCTGTTGATGATTTCTTGAGGGACGGCCATGTGTATACCCTCCCAGAAAAGTCTGAAGCCTTTGATGCCATAAAATCACTGTACAACTACATGGAAACTCAGTGCAAGACAAAGATCGTGCAGCTGCAGAGTGACCGTGGGGCTGAGTTCATGTCCCGAAAATTCCAGAACTGGATAAGGCACAGGGGCATACTCCATTTTCGTACAGCACCTTTTACTCCTGCACAGAACGACGTTGCAGAAAAACAAAATGGCATTCTGCAGACTATGGTGCGCAGCCTGATTGCGGATGCTGGGGTTGTGGAATTGTACTGGGCGGAGGTGGCACACTACGCCAACTACGCCCTGAACTGCACCTGGAGCAGCGTTGTGAACCAGACCCCATATTTTCTGGTCCACGGAAGGAAGCCAAATTTGGGACACTTGCGTGTGTTTGGCTCCTATGCTTGGGTGCACATCCCCAAGCAGCTGCGGAAGAAGGGGAGATCCGTCTCCCAGAGACTGAGGTTCTTGGGCTATGCCCCTGGCTCCAAGGCCTACCGGTTCCTGGGAGAAGGGGGCAGGACTGTGACCTCCCAATCTGCCTCCTTCGAAGAGGACTCCAATTGGACCCAGATCCACTCAAATGATCTGGGCCCATACATCAACCAGTCCAGCAAAGCCGCACCAACCACGACACTACCTGAGACAACCACAGACCCTGCCACCGACGAGAGCGAGGAACAGGAGAAGAGGTCAGCCTACCTGGTCCAGATGGGGAGGATGAGCCGTCCAGTCCTGAGGGGGAAGACACGCCACCTTCACCTGACTCTTCACTTCCAGCGACGCTTCAGAGGCCCATGATGCCCAATGCCTGGGACCGAGAGCCTCCACATCCTGGTCGTGAACAGCCAGTCGGCAAGGAACTGCAGAAGAAAAGGGCAGTGAGTGGCAGGAGGTCAGAAGGTCAAAGCGGTCCAACAAGGGGGTCCCACCAAAGAGAATTGACATTGGGCACGTCGCATCCGTCAACAGCGTCGTGGTCACCCCAAAGACTTTCTCTGACATCCAGGAGCTGCCCATTGAAATACAGGAAAAGTGGCAGCGCGCGATGGAACAGGAAATGGAGAGCCTGAGAAAGCTCAAGGTCTTCACCCCCCGGGCAACCACTAAAGGAGAAGAAGGTCATTGGCACAAGGTGGGTTTTCAAGGCCAAACCACTTGCCAATGGCCGCTACCTGTACAAGGCCTGCTTGGTAGCACAGGGGTTCGCCCAACGCTACATGGAGGACTATAGAGACCTACTGTCCAACTGTCTGGGCAGAAAGAGTCAAGGCCGCCCTCGTAAAGGAAGTTACCAATTCAACAGCCTACCTCCACGCCAACTTGGACCGGCAGATCTACCTGAGGGCCCCTCCTGGTTACCAGCAGGAGGGGGGAAACACATGGTTACTCCAAAAAGGATTATATGGCCTCAAGCAGTCGGGGAAACTCTGGTACAACTGCCTCAAAAAGGATTTAGAGCGAATTGGCTTCAGGGCATCTCATGCAGATGAGTGTATTTTTACGCGTGACACCAAAGGTAATACAGAATGGGTTTTAGTCTACGTGGATGACCTCCTATACATAGGGCCTGGCAAGGATAGGTGTGATGAATTTGCCAAGGTCCTGGGGGAAAAGTTTACCCTGAAGTCCTTGGGGCGGGTTGACAGGTATCTGGGTGTGCATATCTTGGCCACTAAAAGGGATTTGCGTTATCCCAGAAAGAAAAAATTGAGGAGTTGTTGGCCAAATGCAAAATGGCAGAATCTAACCCAATGCGTAACCCCATACAAAGTGATTACTATGGCCACGATCACAAAGACAGCCCTGACTTCACAGACAACAAATTATATAGATCTGTGATTGGCTCCCTGCTATACATTATCAATTGGAGGAGGCCTGACATAACTTTAGCTGTAAATCTATTGTCCAGGCACGTGGAAAACCCAAACGAATTCCACTGGAATACTGTCAAGAGAGTACTCAGGTACCTCAGGGGCACGGCCGATGCCCTCCTTATGCTGGAGCCAGAGAAGGGGAAGCCAGCCCAGCTCTCCGCTTACTCAGATGCAGATTGGGCTGGTGACACCAAGAGTAGACGGAGCACCTCTGGTTTCCTCATACTGCTAAATGGCTGTCCTATCCATTGGCATGTTAGGCAGCAAAAATTTGTTTCTTGCTCCACAGCCGAGGCAGAATATGCCAGCCTATCAGACACTGCAAATGACTTGATTTGGTTCAATGCTCTGATAACGAGCATCTGGGCACCTCCTACTCTGCCCATCCAAATTCAGGAAGATAACACGGCTGCAATTGGAATCTCTGGGGCATACGTGGTGGGCTCGAGATCCCGCCACATACACATCTGCTACAAGAATGTCAGGCAGTTTGTCAGAATGGGGTTTGTACATATCAAACAATGTAATACAACCAACCAGTTAGCTGACCTGTTCACAAAACCTGTACCCATTGACCGACACAACCTTCTGTGTAAGCGTTTGTGTTTGGTTCTGTTAATGACGTATCTGCATGTCTATGACACTTGCTCACCCTCTCACTCATATTCACCGTCACCTGTCATTGGCTGGCAAGAAGGGGAATTGTTAGGTGTTTTGTGCCAGCCATGGCAGTTTCTTAAAAGGCCACCAGATGGGAGCAAAGAGGGACTTTTGATCCCACTGGTGGGTCAAGGGGCTCTGGCCCCTGCAGCCTCATTGGTAAGGGAGGAGCCTTGGGCCCCTATAAGAACCCCTGCACAGGGGCTGTTTTTTCTGCTCTTGTTCTAACTTCCTACAGGAATGATCCATGGACTCAATCCAGGCATGGATGCCTCCATGCCAGGGAACCCATTTTATTCTACTTTACTTCTAAATAAAGACTTAATTTGATTGCATCCTTGCGTGCTGCCTTTTCTTGAAAGCATCCTCAATGAACCATCGATCTTCGTGAGATCCCTCACAGTTCATACATTCAGCTATACCAGGGGTGTCAAACTCAAGGCCTGGGACCAAATTTGGCCCGCAAGATGCTTAAATCTGGCCCACGGGACCACCCTGGAAACAATGGACCAGCCTGCGATGCCTCTGCCAGTGAAAATGGAGCTTGGGAGAGCTGCCCGTGGCCCTCCCAAGCTTTGTTTCCACTGGCAGAGGGTTGCAGGAGACCGTCACAGCCAAAAACAGAGCTTGGGAGCCCATTTTTGCTGGCAGAGTGCTTGGGCCACTACAGGTACCCCTGACACAAGTGACGTCAAGCTTGCCACACCCATCCTGCCAACACACACACACACACCCGTCAAGGTCAAACATAACTTTGATGCAGCCCTCAATGAATTGACATCCCTGAGCTATACCAAGTGTTTGACTGAAGTAATAATTCAAATAGCTACTAATTATGACAAGGGAAATGTATATCAACCCGAGGATTGTGTTTTGGTGTGAGGGGTAGTCTTACTGAAGTCAAAAGCCCATGGGGCAAAGAAAAAGTTTATTTGGACCCAAGGAAAGTTAGCTGACAGGCTTGTCTCCAATCCTAAGTAACAGGGAAGAGATGAAGCTTACGGAAGCCCTATGAAGGAGTTTAGTTAATTTTGTACACACTTGACAGATTTTCAGAGATGGTCCCAATGAAATGAGAAAGATGAAGCTTCCTCCCCTACCTCCCATCAGTTATGATCCAGAAAAATAATTCTTCCTCTGGCATTTAGGCTTGAAAAGGCCCACTGTTGAGGCTAAAAAAGGAAGACTTTTTCATTTGCTTCATTTGGCAATCGAGGTGGTAAACACCTGGACCTCCTTGGCCAGTCAGATTTGCCCAAACGATTGACAGTGATAAAGAAAATAAAAATGTGCTAGATATTCTAAACTTTGTTCTGAGCTGTTGTTCAGTAGGAATGATTTTTAAAACCTAAAACCTGTACTGTTCTTAAATTGTCAGTTGCCTGCTATAAGAATTATCCCAAACTATTCAGGTAAGAATGCTTTTCAATATTTTTTAAGGCTGTACTAATTATAATGGGTAGTAGGCGAATTATAATGGGTAATACAATAATTATAATGGATTAATTTGTTAGAGTTCTTGTACAATGCTTTATGTTCTCCTCCAGTTTCTTGTTCCACCCATAAATTGCAATAGGCGTTTAATGGGATAAACCTGGCATATAAAGGACACCTTGTTTTAAAAGAAATGTTTTCTCCATTCCAATGTATCGAAATATGACCTGTTGTATTAGTTCACTTGTTTTTTGCAAGATGACAGCATTGCTCAAAATTGTGTTGATTATAACTTTGAAGCAGAGCCTTCACTAAGTTGCATTCCTAAGCAACTAAATGTATTGAGATCTGATGACATATGGGGTTCACGTAGAAAGCATAATTGATAACAGAAAATAATAAAGGTAGGATACAAATGAACAAGGCAGAAGAAAAGTAGTGACTATGCAAATTCAGACATCGTATATTTGAAAAGAGAAACTTTTCCAAAGAATGCTTCATTCGAAACTTTATATATTTTTTCCTTAATGAAAGATACTTAATGAACAGTACATTGGCTGGGTCAATTTACTTTATACAAAATCTTGATAATAATGATTATATTAATTAAATATACATAATAATATTCTTTCAGCTTCTCAGATTTACATATACATTGTAATTATAATATATTCTATTTTGTGGCTGTATATAAAATGGTGTTTTTCCAATTTCTACTTTTTATGTCTTATTACCAGCCTCTGATACAACAATTCCCATATTAAGAGGTATGATGTATCTATCCATCATCCCTTATTTTTTACTTTTTAAGCCTCCATAATCATAATCTTGACTTCTAACATTTACTTATACATATTAACTGTAATAGATTCTATCATATAACAGTATGCATAATAACATTTTTTCAATTTTTAATTTCTAGCTCTATTTTTAGTCTTTAGTAAAACAAATCCCATATTAAGATGTATTCTATATCTATCCATCATCTCTTGCCCTTTTTAGTATTTCAATTTTTATTGACTTTTTAATCAGTCTCCCTTGCTCCTCCCTTGGGATCTTGTATCCTACATCACTCATGTTTAATCTAAATGTCTTCCTGCCTCCACATCAGCCTCTTGCTGTCTGCTCTCTAAGATACCCATCAGAACCTCTTTGGTCTCTGGTAAGGAATCTTTCTTTTTGCTCTCTTCTACATTTTGGCTGCTTTAAAAATCATTTATCTGTTCTATTTTTACTGTCTCTTCTATATCTTGTGTTATTTGTTGGTTTTCTTCTCTCTTCTCTCTTCTGCTCCTTCTGAATTCTCCTCTACTGTTTGAATTTTTTGTTCATCATTCATTATCATTTTTTGGCAATTTCCAAGTCTGATCTGTATCATGCATCAGTTAGATCATCTCCCTATGATTCCTTATCATAGTTTCCTTAATATCTTGAAACATTAATAGTATTTCCATTTGGGGTATATTTATTTCTTCTTATTGTAACATTTTACTTTATTTGGTTGGCTAAAAGTTATTCAGTAATCCATCCAAATCCCAGAGTCCCAAGTTTTCAAGAATGTCAAAAAGTCAATGTTAAAAGAATTTGCTCAGTCCCTGAACTGTTCCTCAAAATCCATAATGTTTGTAATCCTCAAAGTCTGTTATTTTACTCCTTCTGAGTTATATAACTTTATAAGTCTTGTTTAATTTCCACCCCCCTCCTTTCGCCTCGTGGAATATTTTATCAAATGGTATTTGTAATACAGAATGGCCCACCAAATTTCCCCATGACTCATTAACTCACAGAATCAGGTGTTCAGTTTCAAGGGCAATTCCTATTCTTTATAATCCACATTGTTTTCAAAATTTCAAAAGACTCATCAATTATTCCTAAACTGCCAAAAAGTAACAAGTAGACACAACAGGAAAAACAAAGAGACGACCTTCCAGATGTTGTTTACCAGCCCTATATTAATATAATATCTTCTTTGGCCAGGAGATGGTGACACAGCTCTAAATTTCAATATCAAAATGGGGCTGCCAGCTGATTGTCAAAGTTCCATACAAAGAAAAAAAAAGTTTTTCTTTATATAATTTCTCCCAACAGTCAGACAATATTTCCAGCAGATTTAAGTCACTTTTCACAAAATAACAGATTCCAGTTCAGTCTTTAAAAACTTCATGTTGTTCCATTAAGATTTCATTTCTCTTTTGGGTCTATATTTTATCTCCATGTGTTAATTCAGCACTTTCTCCACGCTTCAGAGTCTTTCAAAAATTATTTTGTTTAAAGTGGGTCTCTAATAAAAAAATTGAAAATTGTCTCACTCAGTTCCAATCCACTGTTCACAAACCGCTCCAGCTCATTTCTTTCTTTGGTTGGCCCAGCTTTGGTCGGCCACAATGGTCGTTTCTCTTCTTTGTTGGTCAGGAGGGTGCCTCGGCTCAAGCAGAAGAACTATCACTCTTCTGCAATCATCAAGGTATTCCTCCTTTCTTTGTCACCCCTCCAGGGTGACTTTGGCTCCTTAGGGCCCCCCAATGAAGAGATATCGGCTGGGATTTCACGGAACTCCCGCTATCTTGACCGACGCCAAACCAGACATTTCCATTTAAAACTTCTTTTAAAAGAGCATAAAAAGATAGAGCACCAGTGCTGGCAAGTGCAGCCAATGTTTCTCAGTCTGCTGGTAGGTGATGATGCAGTTAGAAGTTTGTTCTTCAAGAGATTTGGTCAGACCTAGCTTTGATGTAGAGGATATTGGATGTGCTCTTTGTAAATGTGCAAGTCAAACAGTAGGCAAGATAGATAACATTGGGGTAGGCATCTTGTTTAAGAATCTTCTTATTTGTCTTTCTTGTCCATTCTCTGAATAGGATGTTTTTCCTATCTTATAAACTAATTGTAATATTGAAACAAAAAGCTGATATGTGTGATTTTTCACAATATTATTTTGATTTGGTAAAACTGATTGTTTCATATTAAACTTAATTACAATGTTTTTCAGAACTATACCGTACTGAGTCTTTATTGCCATGTTAGCATTTCTAGAGTTGCTGTTGAAAATTTTTATTTGTATTTTTGGGATTCATGCTTACTTTTGTTGGTCTTTTCATGAAGAGGGAATTGCCTTAAAACAAGATAGTGAATCATATTTATGATAGTAATTATAATTATTAGCTGTGTTATCATTAATAAACAATATTGATTTAACAAATTAAAATTTATAAACTTGCAATCATAGATTGGAGAGCCGCACAGTAAATAAAGTCTAATTAATGCCAAACCAAACTTTTAAATAATGAAAAATTTTAGTATTTGCACAAAGTAACAGGAAGACTTTATATTTTAATTTGTTCATTTTATGTTAGTTATGTTTAAACATATATGTAGCCGCCCATCTTATAACATACCCTGACTGGCCCCAAATCAAAAATTAAAACAACATAAAACCATATTAAAACTATAAAATCCAAACACATTAAAAACCAAAAATCAGGCTCCATCAAGCTTCCAATATGAAGTTGCCTCATCCGAACACTTGGGGGAAATCCAAATCTTCAATGTTTTATGGAAAGCTAGAAGGTTAAAGGATAAACTTCAAGGGGGAGGGGTTCCATAAGCAGTGACTGCCCTGGAAAACTGACATTTCCTAGCTCCCATAAGATGACAATATTTAAGAGAATGGATTGCCTTATCTGACCATATAGGATAAAAAGCTGTCCTTAGGAAAAGGGAGTCCCACAGAAAACCTGGCCCTGTAACATATAGGGGTTTAAAGATGATGACCAACACCTTGGATTGCACTGGGAAGAAACTGGAAGCCAGTGTAGCTTGGGCCCCAGAGAGTTACCTGGGTGAACCTAGGAGTACCCATCACTGTGCCCACTGCTTTGTTTTGAACAAGTTGAAGTTTCCAGGTGGTCTTCAAGCACAGCCTCATGTAGAGTGCATTGCAATAATCCAAATGGAAGGTGACGAAAGCATGAATGACCATGAGCAAGGCCTCTCAGTTCAGGAAGAGGTGCAATTGATGCACTAGATGAATCTGTTGCAAAGGATCCCCAAGCCAGAGCTGCCATCTGCTCTTTGATCAGGAACTGTGAATCTAGGAGAACTCCCACATTATGCACCAGCTCAGTCTGGGAAAGTGCCACCCTCTCCAGAATCAAAGATGAAATATCATCTGGACCTGGGGGGCCAAAACCCCAAAGCCACTTCATTTTGCCAGGGTTAAATTGCAGCTAGTTCCTCCCCATCCAGGCTTTTATATCCTCCAGACATTCAGTCAGTACCGCCACAGTGTCACCTGTCCAGCTAGGGGTAGAGATATATAATTGAGTATCATCAGCATACTGATGATATTGGGCCTCATACCAACAGAGAATCTCCCCTAGCAATTTCATGTAGATCTTTAAAAGGAGAAGTGAAAGGCTTGAGCCCTGGGACACACCATATTGAGCTCTCCTTTCCTACCAACAGCAACTAGAACCAGCTATGAAAGAAGGAGGAGGCCACTATAGCACAGTGGCCCCACTCATAGCCCCTAAATCTGGTTATAAAGGATACTATGGTAATTATCTCCAAAGATAATCAACAAGTATGACCAATGGTGTTTCAGTGCTGTGGCTCAGCCTGAACCCAGACTGGAAAGGGTCCAAATATTTTGCTTTATCCAGGACCTTTTGCAACTTTGCATCAACCACCCTATCAACAGGCTTCCCTAAAATTGAAAAATTGGAGACTGGACATTGTCTAATACTATGGCCTCTTGAGAAGGAGGTATACCACTGCCTCTTTGGGGAGCAGATGGTAACATCCTGTCCTGTAAAGAGCCATTAATCACTACTTGGATCATATGCCATCTCTTGGGAGGCCTTCTCAAGCCAGGAAGAGCATGGATCCAGAACATAACTGGCTGAGCTCACAGCCCGAAGGAACCTACCCACTTTCTCAAGAGCAACTGCCTCAAATTCCTACCTGATAACAAGACTCAAACATGCCTCAATCACTTTCATAGGGGTTCCCAGCCACAGTCTAACTCTGAGCAAAGTCAAGAACTTTGTCTGACGGAAGCCAAGAATATTCAAGAACAATCCTCAAAGTGACACTGCCAGGGATCCCTTAGCTTTTCCTTACCCAGGAGGGACCTGATTACAGGAAATAGGGCTGCCAGCCACCTCCACGCAGATGCAATAAAGGTGGAGAAATAATTACATTTCATTGCCCTTATCACTCATTTTAGCCACAATTCCAATAAGACTTATTGATCTATAGTTTTTTGGCTAATCTTTGTCACCCTTTTTATGTAGGTAGATTATAATGGTGATTTTCCATCTGACTGGAATGCATCCTGTATTGTTTATATGAGTGATTTTAAGATTAAATTAGGATGCAACCATCCTCTATTAACCTGTCAAGTTCAAAACAAAAGACAAGAGTGTTGCATGGAAGGAAACAGATTTCTAAATATAAACAATGACTAAGAAAAGTATCTCTTCCATCCATCTTCCTCTTTATAATTTTTTCATAATCGAGGAATTAGAGTTTTTTAACACTATATTTTGATTTTTCAATGTTCTTCTTTGTATCCTTACAGATCTCCACTACGCTACTGTATATTGGTTGGAAGATGAAAAAACTTTCCAAGTTAGGGATGTATTAGACAAGAATGGTGATGCTTATGGCTATTACAATGACACTGTACAATCTACTGGATGGGGGATACTTGAGATCAAAGCAGGCTATGGTAACCAGCCCGTAAGCAATGAAATATTCATGTACGCTGCAGGTTTCTTGGAAGGCTACCTCACTGCTTCGTAAGTAGTTTGGTAAACTAAATTGACATTGCTTAATTGATTATCTAAAATGTGGGTTGGACTTTTTGGATTTTTGAAAAACACTCACTCCCTTGTTATTTGGCTTGCTGTAATCACAAGTTCCAAAATATCCTAATTGACCAAACTTGCCTCTAAAACAGAGACATAAATCCATTTTGATCCCGGTTTCTTATTTTGCCTTGGAGAAAAATGATAGACAAACCACATTAATTGTAAACAATTTAGATATCATGGCAAGCCATGATTAGAACAGTAGGAAATAGGATAGGGGACTGTGCATGTGAAAGAAGTAGCTTAGTTACTTATAATATGTACTTTTAATACAGTACATATTAAGGAAAGATTCATCTCCTGGAACAATAGACAACTATTGTCTATAGGTGGACCAGACCAGAAACAGATTCCATGGAAGCCTAAAACTACCTTTTTAAAGATTGGCTACAATAACAGAATCTTGCAAAATTGATTTGCTTGCCTTCCTCATGTGAATTATAATTTAACAAGGCATTAAGGCAAGTGATGTTTTGACTAAACTTCCCTAAATTTAGGTTATTCTAGATTTACAGATTAAGAATTTGAGGTCCAAAATTTGAAGGGCACTATGTTGGAGGACCCAAAGTTGCTTTTTCCAAAAAGGCAATTGGACTTTTATTCCCTTAGAAAATGTTTTCCTTCTCATTCAAGAAGCTTCTTCAGTTCTAATCAAATTCTAATTCTACTGTAGTTAGTCTTCAATTGTTTTATCTCTATGGCTTGATTTTTTTGCCTATAGCTTTGAGCAGGCAAACCAAGATTATTGGGCAGAATTAGCATGCCATTTGTAGTACCAAATGAAAGAGGATTCAAGCTAATTTAAGAAAATCTTATGAAAATAACTTGAAATGTATCATTTTAATTAGGGTTACTATGAGTAGGGTGGGAAGCCTGCTTATTGTTATTTTACATACAAAATGAAATTATGCGTAGTCTTTCTTATTCTTTATATTAGAATGTCACAACTGTTGTTGTACTAAAGATACAAGTTAAGACATAAAATTTATCAAGTTGTGTTCATATTGACAAAGCAAGACAAGTGAACTAAAATAATATTTCCCGCATATTTCTTTCAGGCGAATGAGTGACCATGTTGCAAATCTGTATCCTCAGCTGATTAAGAATGTCATCATTGAACAAAAAATAAAAGATTTTATGCAGTATGTATTCTATTGTCAAAAATGTTCCCATTCATAAATAGCAATGAAACAAGTGCTACAATACGGCTTTAAGAATCCCCAGTTAGAATGTTTACTAAGCTAATTCCACTTGCTCCAGCAATACATAACTAAATGAGGAACAGACAAACAGAATTAGCAGGACTCTGTGCAAGAATTGAAGCTAAAGCATGTGATACAAGGAAAGGTTATGACATAATAGATTTACCACATTTCTAAAATGCCACAAGGCTTTTTGGTTTTGATGCAGAGTTGACAGTGTCTCCAGCACTTTAGGGTCATTATATTTAGCAGAGGAAATGTATCTGTGATGTTTGAAATTATCAAAACTTCTTAACAAAAGAACATGTATTAATATGGTTTGTCCTTTGTTCCATTACTTCATTATTCTATAGCTTGAGGAGAGCATTATCCTAAACATATTTATTCACAAGAAAGTCCCACTGAGACATAGAATGGAGCAAACCTTAAGTATCTCAGTAGTTCTGATCAAATATATATCCTAAACTCAGATTTGTTCCTATATAGGAAACAGGATGAGTGGACCAGGCAGCAGATTAAAAATAACAAGGATGACCCCTTCTGGAGAAATGCAGGATACGTTATTGCTCAGCTGGATGGGCTGTATATGGGAAACGTGGAATGGGCTAAACGGCAGAAAAGGACAGTAAGAAGCAATATGCTGTTTTTCACTTTCAGAAACGGAAATAGAGTTTAGTTCAAGATTTAAGTTAAGCCCAAGTCTTTCTGCTTTCTATACAGAATATGTAAAACATCCTTTGTGTTACAGCTGTTCCATTTGATGTAGAAGTTAGTTGGTACAGCCCCAGAGTAGCGCATTACTCAATAATCCTCTAACCATTTAGGAAGCTTAGATAGAAGATGAACGTCTATCTGCAGTTGCTATACCACACAGGGAAAGTGCTGTCATTATAGCCCTAATTTTGGAATGGGCTGGGTAACCTTCTGAGAGTCAACAGGATGTTGTCACTGAATTAGCAAGAGGAGAATTCACTGGATACAAATAGCTTTCACCTTTATTTCCATACTCAGGCACAGCATGACAGTAAAGACATGAATAACTAAACACATTTTCTTTCCTTGACTCAGCACTGCAAGAAAATACGGAGCCTGGGGCTAATGGAATCAGGGTCAATACCATTTGAAGTGAAAATAGCATTTATCCCCTTTGAATTAATTTTTCTGAAAACGATTTACAGAAACTGAGAAGGAAAAATATTTCTTGATTCTAACCATAATGTTAATAAAAACATTTTTATGAAGTAAATGTAACATAACAGTTGAAAACTATTGGCCTCTACTTTTAAGTTCAAGAAGTAAACCCAAATAATTGCCTGTATTTTTAATTTAAGATGAACATCTGAGTTCATATTCAAAAGAAGGAAATACCCATCCTTTTTGCCCTCACTGTATTAATAGGTATCTATCCCCCCCTGGCCCTCCAGCCTTAATTTAGCCTTATTTGTACCAAAATCAAGAATGATTTGCCAATGATGCCACTGGCAGAAATATTGTTCATGGCTAAATACTGGCAGTTTTTCCCAATAAATGCAGATATCCTGTAAGTAGAAATATAGTTTTTTTTGTTAATATTATACATAAAAACCCAATTTTTAAATATGTAGTTTGTTTAATTTTTTCCACTATGCCGGACAAAATCATGAGAACAGTATTAAATTATACTCTTTACAAATGATGAAAATAGAAACCAGTTAGACAAATAAAAGATTGTATTTGTTTTTCCGAATTTTGGATAACACTATTGAGCAAAGTAAGCTGCATATTGAAAGATTTTATAATAATATGTAATTTTTTACTGTACATCGATAGTCAGATACTGTTTTCTTGTTGAATTTGGATTTAAGTATTTTAGTGGTAGGTTTAAAGCTGGTAAATTTCTTAAAATAACAAAAAATAAGATATTTGAATACTATTTGGATAATTATATGTAGATACAATATATTTGGATTCTTGTATGTACACACCCAGTTATTTTGTTTGTTCTCCGATTTTAATATTGG
The DNA here is from genome assembly GCF_059756535.1 of Pantherophis guttatus. NCBI lineage: Eukaryota > Metazoa > Chordata > Lepidosauria > Squamata > Colubridae > Pantherophis > Pantherophis guttatus. The sequence continues at coordinate 33,517,582 of NC_142069.1, forward strand.
CAAATAAATTAAATTCTCTCTAGCTCATACTTAATTAAAAAGTATATATTCAACTTTCATATAATTCTTATCCCTGTAAAATGTATAGAATTTCAGATTTGATCTGTATCCCCACATTTAAGAAAAAAGTAATTTATTTTTTTCTTTATTATATATGAAGAAAGGATGTGAAATTTTGAATTTTTCAGTGTTGCATAGTGATTTTGATTAGGAAATCTATTTTTATGGTGGATTTATTATATTTTGCAATATTTATAAATGAATTGACAGTTTGCATTTTCTGTTAGGATTTTATGGAAATGAAATAAAAAAGGAAGTAAAAAGGATAAATATTGATAATAGTTTATATTATGCTGCACTCTTCATCACTTACATCCTATTCTCTGGCTCTTCTATGATGGAAACTCCTTTATCAGGGAATACAGGTAGTCCTTGACTTACACTCAGTGGCTTAACAGTTGTTCGAAATTATGGTGGAACGCCAAAAGCTACTTACGTCCCAGACCTGTAGTTATGACTGGGGCAGCACCCCCATATTCATATGCCCTTACAACAACCACATGGATGCTGCAGTGCCACCCTGCCTATCTTCTCCCCCATCCTGCCCACTGGGTCTCTGCAGGAATTTCCCTCTCCCAATGGCTCCCTACTGTCCTTAAACCTGATTTCCATCCTACTAGGATCCAGACACTCCTCCTCACTTACCTTTTCAAGAGCTCCGAAGCCTTCTATAGTGCTGGAATGGGTCACTTTGTCACTTGGCTACATGGCTTGATTCTAGAATTGTGCCACATAGGTGAGAGACAAACCATTCTGTTTTGCTACTTTAGCACAGTTTGCACAGCCCTGCAGAAACTTTCTGCAGCCCTGTGCAGTCTTGTTAAGACAATAAAACAGGGCAGTTATCTCTTGCCTGTGTGGCCAAAACTCGGAAGCAACCATCAAAACAGTGGCTGTGAGACAAACCACTCTGTTTTTCTGCCTTAATGAGGTTGCACAGCACTGCAGAAAGCTGCAGAAAGCTTCTGCCACATTCTGCAAACCACACAAAAACAGCAAAACAGAATGGTTTGTCTTGCATCTGCATGGTGCAATTCTGGAAGCGGTAACACTATCAGAATGCAATTTGGTGGCTGAAAAAATGGCAACTGCTCCTAGAACCTTGCCATATGGCTGATTCTGCTTCACTAATTCAGTCCGTGTAGGATTTTGAAAACCTCTCAGGTTCTGGAAGCTCTGCTTCCAGAATCATGTCACATGGCCGCTCAATGAAGCAATCTGTTCCAGTGGTCTGCAAGGCTTTGTGGACCTTCACTAAGTTTTGGGAGGGCCAAGGCAGGCAGGCCTAGGCCTGTGCTAGGCCTCCAATGGCCTTACTCATCCCTGAGGCACCCTATGGTCCATTTCATGACTGCACATTCTTTTAACAATTGCATTGGGGAGAACAGTGATGGGGGATCATTCAGTGAGATATTCACTTAATGGCCATTGCGACATGCAACTGTAATGAACAGGCTCTGTTTCTGCAGCACTGAGCAATCTTGTTAAGGCAACAAAACAGGGCAGTTTGTCCCTTGCCTATGCAGCAAAGACTTGGAAGTTCAAGGATTACCTATATGCAGCACTTTGAGCTACCAGAATCTGCTGACAAGAACTCTCTGAACTCTTTACTCATCTACAGGGCTGAACTAAGAAAACCCCCTTGCTCATTCATTCTATAGCTCAAGGAACAAATATTCTTTTTCCCTGTATCTGGTTATCTCTAAATGAGACCCTAATCAGTAAAGTTGTATCTGAATAAAGCATGTTGGGTAGTTTTAGATCCAATTTTCTGTATAAACTTTCTTTATGAACTATTATTTCTTAATTTTAATATGAATGTTTGAACTAAAACATCACTGCTGTTGGACTTTAGGTTTCAGATTCCCAATTTGAAGACAAACTGGCTAGGCATGGATTATTTCTGCCTGTCAACACTCATGTAGATAAAACTGAATCTTAGGTATATTGTTATCTTTTTCATTTCAGCCTCTAACTGACTTTGAAATTAGTTTCCTAAATGCAATTGGAGATCTGCTTGACCTCATTCCTGCCTTAACCTCAGACTCAAGAAACAATGATTTTCTTTCTATGCCAGAAGTTTCTAGGATGTATCAATGGGATATGGGTCATTGCTCAGCTTTAATCAAGGTGAGAGCATTAGTATTTAAAAAAAAACTTTTACTTTAGGATTACAAGGGCTGATGAAACCGATCACAGCACAATCCAAGCAGTCTACAAATATTAATCCATTATCAATACAACCTGCTTATTCTCCATTATTCTTATTACCTGGGGTTTCAGGAGCACTGCTGTAACCAACTGAATTAGCCAACCCAAAAACGTTGATTCATCTCTTTCAACAGCTTAAATAGCCTAATTCTATTTATTCAGAGGCCTTTCAATTTAATGCAGGATGTGAATCCAACATGAAATTAGGGAAACCAAAGCTTCACATATTACTAAGTAGCATGAGAATCCATAAAATTTGGATGCATTTTTAACAGGTTGGAATTAAGTGGCAGGCACACAGTAGAATATACCTAAGAAATTAAGACATATATTTGTTTTTCAAATATTTTGGAGTTAGTTTCCTGCACTGGGCAATGGGTTGGACTAGATATTTCCCAAGGTTCCTTCAGTCCTATAATTCTATTATTTCTTTAAGCCCTTAGGGTTCAGATATATGGCAAAGCCCATCAAATGGTTATTTCAATGATGGTTTTTGATGTTTGCTTCTAGTTTTACCTTGTCTGCTGAATATGCACTGGTTGTTATGGTATTCAGGTTATATTATTTTTAATTGTTGTTGGCTACCCAGAGCCTTTATGATGAGATGGGTGGCCTTAAAAACGTAAATAAATAAATAGTTCTGGTTCCATGCGTCTGGATTGGACAGGTTCATAAACTGAAGGTCCATTTGGACTTAAAATTTCTGCTTGCAGGTGGCAGCTGTGACTTGGAAGGCCTTTACATAATTCCATTTTATGTGTCAATTCCGAACATTCCCAGATCAGGAGATGCAGTTCTCAACTGAACGATTGTAATATGATTTACATGGGATTGTTTTTGAAAACTACTTGAAAGCTACAACAGGTCCAGAATGCAGTGGCTTGCCCATAATGCTCTTATGGGCATTTCTTATTTTCTTCAGATAATTCCATCACTGCAAGAGGTGTACTGTTACTCATTGGCTTTCAAGTTTAATTCAAGGTTCTGTTTGGCATTTTAAAGCCCTATATGGCTAATGATCTGGATATCTTTGAGATTGCCTACTCCCAGGGGTCTCTGACAGTCTCAAGGTAGTTCAGACAGGAAGCAAATTCAGATGAACTAATTCTACTTTATTGTAAGATTACAGCAACCAAATCTCACAAGTCTGGAAGTACATTTCTCCCCTGTTGCCAAGAAGTCCAAGAAACTAGGGAGGGTCTGAGATGTTTGCCACACCCACATTCCTGCTGCAGGCTAACCTGCCTCTTATTGGCTTGGTTTCCCTAGCCTATGTTTCGTCCCTTGTCTCTCAAATTCATTTTATATGCCATTACAGTCTCTGTACAATAAAATATTTTGGTGTAAGCAGCCATCAAGTCCTATCTTTGAAAGTCTATTAGGGACCATGTAGACATCCTTTTTCAACTACTATTCTTTTCCTTTGAACAGATCTCCACCTAAGGTTAGATAAGACCACACCTGTACAAAAGAGGTGAGCTTGGTTTGCACCATTGCACCTGCCATCTTGCCAATTTTCACACACACCAGTGATGGTGTCCTGCTTTCCTGTGTGCAAGGAACGCTAAGAAAGCTAACTTGAATAGTTTTCATGACTTTTCAGCTCCATAGGTCTGCTGAATACAGTGGGGACCTCCCTCCCTCCATTTTTTTCTTTTTATTCTTATCCAATGGATAGTGGCAGGGAAAAAAACCCCTCACTTTTTTGTCTTTCCTGGCCTAAATCCTTAATTCTTGCAACACCTTCAAAGTTGTGTAAGGCCAGTTCTTCTATTACCTGTTTTTCCCCAAAAATAAGACCCTAGCTTATATATTTTTTGAACCCTGAAATAAGCGCTTGGCCTTATTGCCATGTGCTCAAAAGCCTGATTGGGCTTATTATCAGGGGGATATCTTATTTTGGGGGAAACAGGGTAATGTTTTAATTCACATTACTAATTGTATGCAGGCTATAAAAATACTAACCAACAATTAATAAAAGGATTTTTTAAAATGTTAAATTCCATAAAAGAAAAACAAAAGTGATTTGTCTGTTATTTCTAGATAACTAATTCATTCTTTTTCTCAGGTCCTCCCTGGATATGAGAATATCTACTTTGCTCATTCTAGTTGGTTCACATATGCTGCCACTTTGAGAATATATAAACATTGGGACTTCAGAATTACTGACCCACAGACAAAAACAGGACGTGCCTCTTTCAGCAGTTATCCAGGTAATTTAGATGAATGAAAAATGCCATATGTGTTTCTTAGTTTGTCTGTAAGCTATAACCATTTCCAATTTGGAGCTCTACAGTATATACACATAAACAAAAAAAATTTCTCCCCACTCATATTTAGAATACAAGTACCATCTTCCATTGGCTAGGTTAGCTGAAGATAATCCAGCATAGCCCAACACCACTGCATTCAGAATAGTGTTGTAGAGTTTTATAATGTAATATGAATAGTTTTTATCCCAGAGCTATAATTGCACTCAACAATGAACTAAAGGGCCACCATCAGTGAGCTGTTGGACAGCATTACTTGGTCTGTTGTGTGGATGTTTGGGTGGTTTAGGTGTGGGGAATTTGTGGTGGGTGGGGGGGTGTTATGTGTATTGGACCTGGTCTTTGGGTGTTAAGTGAATTTCGTTGTATGGGTATACTGTGTATACACGTACAATGACAATAAAGTTATTATTATTATTATGAAAGTTCTTCGACACACACAAAAACAGTTACAGATCAATTGTACAGATGTCTACATTAGAATTGAATCTTAAGTAATAAAATAAATGATTTTTCTTATGGTGCCTTTTGTGAGATGAAAAGCAAGGAAAGCTTTTCCCAAGATGAGTTGAAGTCAGGGATGAATATGCAGCATTGCAGTCCTTTATATATTGTGTTCCCATCCCAAAAGATTGGACTGCACGTATCTCCAAAAGAAACTGGAATAGTTAGATCCATCTTGAATCCTCCTTCTCCCCTATAGTTCATATGTGGCAATCATTACTCAAACCATGACATGGACTGAAAGGGAGTATAATTTTTTCTGGTCTTGTGAATAATTCTTCATGTATTTTGTTAAAATGAATTTAATGTGCCTGGGGCTGAAAGGACATTCATGTGCAAATGAATGCCCCCATATAAATAAAACCACTGAGAAGGTCTTTACCTGATTGTGTTTTGTTGGAGACACTGAAAGAAAAGCCTCTTTGTAGACTTGGCCAGTCCTGTCCAATCCACGTTTCTGGAAGCAATTGTAGAATGCATGACCTCTTCACAAATAGATCCAGTTCACCACTTCCAGAGTCTCATTGTTGAAAACCTTATATAATTTAACTGAATTTGGTTTCCTTTCGTTTATAATCAGTTGATTCTGGTGTAGAATTCTGTAGATTCTTTGTTTTTATCCATTTAATTTTCTTCATTTGCGGAAATCAAGCATTAGAATAAAAAAAATATGAAGGGTTTCTTTTTGAATAACAAATTTTTTGAAAATTCTTGTTTCAGGCTTTTTGGTTTCCCTAGATGACTTTTACATACTTGGCAGTGGATTGATTATGTTGCAGACCACAAACAGTGTATTCAACCTTTCTCTTCTTAAACAAGTGGTACCCGAGAGCCTCTTTGCATGGGAGAGAGTCCGTATTGCCAATATGATGGCAGATTCTGGAAAGACCTGGGCCCAAACCTTTGAAAAACAAAATTCTGGTTGGTATATGGGAATCTTTTCACCCATGATTCTATGGGGGGAAAAGCACAGTTAAGATTTAACTATTTTCTCACTGCTCTCTAGGTACTTACAATAACCAGTATATGATACTTGATACAAAAAAGATCAAATTGCGAAGAAGCATTGATGATGGGACTCTTTATATCATTGAACAGGTTCCCAATCTTGTAGAATATTCTGATCAAACAAATATTCTCCGTAAAGGTAAATACTTATGTAAGAGTTTTTGAATAATGGAATACGGGAGAGGGCCAAAGGTAAATAACCTCAACTAAAACTTCCTAATAGAAATTGCAAATAATCTCAATGTTAATAAGCGCAGTTTACCAGGAATTCAAAATTTGTATTTATAGAAATAATTGTGTGTTTGTGAGACAGTGCTAAATACAAATTTCCTTTGTGCTACAGAGGGTAGACGATGTAAATTCACATTCTTTTGCTGAATTTGAAATTCCTTAAATACCTCAGCTTTGCCAAATGTAACCTCTTTTTATGAAATTTTTCTACCATGCTAGTTTGGCTCACATTCCCTTGCGACTCAGTGTTTTAGAACTTGGTTAATGTTTCTTGCAGCTGAATTCAAGCAATGTACAAAAGCTCCAGCTGAACTTATTCATTGGTAAAGCCTTGTTTTGCAGGATACTGGCCTTCCTACAACATCCCTTTCCATAACATAATTTACAATATGAGTGGATATAGAGAATATGTTCAAAAGTATGGTTTGGACTTTTCTTATGAAATGGCCCCAAGAGCAAAAATCTTCCGACGGGACCAAGGAAAAGTAACTGATATTGAGTCCATGAAGTACATCATGAGATATAATAGTATGTCATTTAAAATTTTTCTATTGATTTTTTTAGATTGTTTTCTCTTCCATAATAAAAAAACCTCATTATCAAACATTTGTTTTGCAATAACGATATCTTCTCATCTTTCATAATGTTAAACTATGCAACTCTTGGCCATTATCTGTTGAATCTAGTTAAAATAAAGAAATGTTGAATTTTAAATACATCATATTTTTCGATACAATTTTCCAAGTCTGTGAGTGACAGGAGCCAAATTTCTATTACTTATTGTTAAACAACTTCTCAGAGTAGACCTCTTTTCTACTCTCTTATTCTAACCTGCTTCATAGATAAAATCCAACTGGGGTGGAAAGAAAATGACTCCAATTTCTTTGAAGGAGAAGCAAGAATCAAATGACAGACTTCTGACTCTACAGATACAGGGTTAAATCATGGTTAAGCAAGGGAGCGAAAATTTACTTATCCCTTTCCCTTTATTTCCAGATTATAAGAAAGATCCATACACAAGACACAATCCCTGCAATACCATTTGCTGCCGAGAAGACTTGAAGCACAAGGCTCCAGTTCCAGCTGGATGCTATGATTCTAAGGTACACATTCTTAAAGGAATTGCCCCACTATAGATATGCGTGGAATGGAGAAAACATTAGCTGGTTCACATTATTCTGCATACACAATACTCTCCCCACTGCACATCATTATATGTGCCTGTAATTACTTGTGCATTCAAATGCAGGTGCCAGCAGCTGGCCAAACCAAGCTACCTTGACAATCATTGACATCATTTTTATCATGCTTCCATTGATAGCAGCTTTCATCTTTATTTAGTTAACTTTATTGATTAGTCCTTGGGCCATATTAAAGTGAAGAGTTCCAGACACAAATTATTTTATATATATAATAATATAAAAATAATATAAAAACAATTTAAAATGGAATTGGATAAAATACAATTTAAAATGAAATTGGAATAAAATACAGTTTAAAATGAAGTTGGAATAAAATACAATAATTTAATATATAAATAACTGAAATATGATAAAATTAGCTTTTGTCTAATTAACAGTTAAAATTAAATGAGAATTCCATGTAAATACTTGTTTTTGTGTTGGGATTGTAAAGTATAGCCATTTCAGAGGGAACTTGGGAACTATTCCAGTTTCCTGCAACAGACCAGTACAGAGTAAAATGTTTAATTCTCCCTTTAAAATTGAGGCAAAGGGTCTCTAGTAGCCTTAATCAGCCTGGCTAACTACAATGGACATTCAGAATTATAGCTTAGCAACCCTTGGAAGAGCCATAGCCATTCCTATCCTTGAGAAATTAATACTATTTAAGGAATATCATAGTCTGTGTTCTTAACCTGTGTGTAGGCTGCAAGATTCAATCTGAGAGTCACCAGGATAAAAGATTTGTTCTCCCAAGCTTTCAGTCTTGTGCTGGAGTCCATCATCAGGGAAACAGCACAAGCCCGAAAACTTGGAAAATAAACTTTTGGTCTTGGTGTCTGACTCAGATTTGATCCTGCAACGTTATCTTGGGACATGTACACTTAACTTCATTTGTATGTGTAGGTTGTTTGGTTTTGTGGAAGGAAGATTCAGAAATTCTGAACACTGACCTGCCATTTTTATCCATCATTTTTGCATATTTGCAATGATACAGAAGACTCATACAGGAACAGAACATTGAGATATCTGTAATTACTTACTTTTTACTTCAGGATGTCAAAAAAGAGAAATAGTAAGAATTGTGAGGGAAATAGTTAAAGGAGTTAATTGAAATATGGGCAAAATATGAACAGAAAGGTTGGTTGGTCAGTTGGTTTATTTAAAGCATTTATATGGCCATCCAACTCAGATAATATGACTCTTAAGTAGCATTAAAAAAAAAAGGAAAAGTCAAAAGTCAAAACCAACAAACAGAAAAAACCCAACCTGTATCATTAAAACCATGTAGGCAATAAATGGCGAACACTGCTGAAGTGCAGTATAACTGCTATTGATGGGGACTCTACTCATTCTGGCCAAAAGGCTTGTAATGGTTTGCAGGTTCCAGCCAATTTATGCTGAAGGGAGGATTACACCAAAAGGGCCACCATTGAGAAGGCACATCTCCAGGGTCTCATAAGATGATATGGAAAGGGACATGCCCCTCCAATTGCAATGTGTGGGATGGAGAGATATTGTATGCTTGGAGGGCTTTTGTAGGTGATAACCAACAACTTGAATTACACCCAGAAGCCAGTCAGTGTAGCTCATGGAGCAACAGTGTCACTTGGGTGTCACAAGAAATTCCCATTACTACTACACCACCACATTCAAGACCAATTGTAGGTTCTGGATAGTTTTCGAAGATAGTTGTATGTGCAGCACATTACAAGACTGAGTACCTTTGGGTTAGAGAAGAAACAGCACAAGATAATTGTTAAGATTATCTCACTGAGGAGGTTGGTTGTTGAAATCTCACCATGCTTTCATTGCTAGGGAATGTGGCTTAATATTTGATAATCTATTCATAAAATCAGCTCAAGACAAAACCTGGATAAATCCAAATTTGTCATGGATCCTTGTGTGCCAGCTTTCTATTTAAATATAGGAAATTGTTCAGTCCTCTCTCCTTGCTTTACAGAGAACTAAAATACACAAAATCATATCTCACCAGTATCAAATGTATGATTTAGTATCTGCATTCTGGTCCTCAATTCACCTTGCTGAATAAAGGGGCCTGGTTTGCGGCACATGTGATTCAGTTAACATGGTTTGGATTGTCCTGGGCCATTTCTGAATAATTTTGCTTTCTTTTAATCTCACATAGAAAAAAAAACCAATGAATTAAAATGACCCATTTATATGGGGATTTTAGAAATAATTTGTGCATGTTATATTTGTGAAATATCCATCTACCCCTTTTCTCCTCTTACATGACCTCTTTTTTAAAATTTTGTATAGGTAGCAGATATCAATATGGCTGCAAAATTTACAGCCTATGCCATCAATGGCCCACCTGTGGAGAATGGCCTGCCTATCTTCAGCTGGGTTCATTTCAACAAGACGAAGCACCAGGGTCTGCCAGAGTCATATAACTTCGATTTTGTTACTATGAAACCAGTGCTGTGAATCTGTAAATTCTGTAAATTGTGTTTACATCAAATAAACAGACCTGGATATACCTTGATTTTATGCATGGCTTATGAGAAAGATAAAGCCTAATATATGCAAGTATATATGGGCATAATAGCATATATAACCTTGGATTCTAGATGAATTCTGGCAGCTGCTTAGTGAATTTCCAGCAATTCCACAAATAGTTCCTAGTTGTGTGCTTTGTTGCCTATTCTATCATCTTTGCCTGTTTGTCTGTCTTGTTTCTCTGACATTTATATACTCTCTCTCTTTCTCTCTAGTATTTTGAACTGATATTTCCATTTTTTAAACCAAATGATCTTTTATTCTTCCAAACTAATCACACAAAACTCAAAAGTTTAAAAACCCAGTAGTTTATTTCAAAGTATAAATTTCAGGCGTATCAAGACAAAACCCCACTACAATTAACACATACAGACACTAGTCTACAATGCATATAAAATTTAGGAGAACTTGCCACCGTCCTGCTTAAACTGGACTTTTTGGTACAGCCTACATTATTTACATGTTCATCTGTTGAAGAAAAAAAATCAAGAGTGCAAATTTCTATAAGGAGTTTTGTATAAGTTTATTTATCAGTGCTTATAAATTACTGATCTGAAGAGTATCTCAGGTTTTGGCTGTCCAGTTGCTTTATTTACAGTTAAAATTTAAACTTAGTCTTAAAATATATTTTCAAGCTAGCACAAGAAGGTAAGAAACCAATCATTCTGCTTTAAAATATAGGTGAGATCCAATGATAATACTGTAGAACACAATTTGATTTGCATTCTTGCATATTTGTACATTACTCTCAACATAACCTCTATACTGCTAAAAATATGTTTATCCAATTTTCATACACCCCAAATATGAAGATCTTAAAAACAGCAAGATTTCATATGCAAAATGAACAACTTTGCCACTGAATGAATGAGAATACTAAAGAAAGTGTAAGATGGCATCAACATAATGTAGTTTCATATTCTGGTTGTAGTTCTTCTAGCCAATACTGTGATATTGCAAGTCAAGGGATAAATAAAAATTATTGAAGCACTAATACTACATGTAATATGGATTCTAGAGCCGCAGAAGTCCTGGACACGTAGTAGCAATTGATTGGATCAGTCTAACATTGAATGAATGGACCAATTTAATGTGGTACAACCCATGTTCTAATTCTAATGGTTTGTTCTCAGACATTTTGTCAACATTTACTTTTAAGTCTTTTTATGTATAATTTAAAGAGGCACAGAAATTGCCCAACATGCTGAAAATACAGATTAATCAGGGTGTTTCAGTAAGCATTAAACATAGTGTTTTTGTTCAGAGTTCTTAGGGCATTTATCAGTATCACCGAACATATCCTCTATCATTAAGTTGCTAATATAACAAGCATGTTGCATGTCTTGTTCTCCACAATCTAAATTCAACCAATTTTTTTTTGTATAAAGTGTAATTTGGGGAAAAAATTGAACAGAAATAAGCTAACAAGTTCCAGACCCAGATAACAATCTTCTAGCTCACTTTCAGAATTTATATCATTTCTTCTGAAATGGAACTTGACTACTACTAGTAGCTGCATTATCAGTATTAAAGAGCAGAACATTGCTGAAATATAGTTTCACAGTGAAATTATTGTAGAAAAAGATGTCTAAACCGGGCCAGGCATACACTGCGATAAAATAGGTGTGGTGAGAAAAAAAAATACCAACATGGTACAATGTAGACAGTGAAATTTTCTTTTCTTCTTTAAGGTCTTTCAAGAAATATCTCTTCTATCCATACTATAACAAGCTCACAGTGCTGAGTGGGATGCAGTTTCTCAATCAACACAGAATAAAAATCCAGCATTAGTCGAGTTTGTTGCCATGCAATCCTGTTTATAGTAGTTTGATAGAAAAAGAATAAAGTCCCCATTATCTGTTGCAAGGACATATTAATATCTACAGATTCAGATTTTTTTTCCCAGCCAAAGGCAGAGAATTAAGCACAGAATATAAAATATGTGTTTTGCCATTACTTACACATAAGGATTTGTTTCTGCTTAACTCCGTATTGCTTTATATAACTTGTGAGGCATGCTCATTCTGTTTTGGAAAATGTAGCATCCTATTCTATCAGCTGCAGTTCATAAATCTGAAGGCTAACAACTATCCTCTAAAATGCTAATTTAAGAAGTGCTGAAATTAACATCTGCCACAAACTTACTTGAACATGGAACGAGATCTGATACTGGAAACTGGAACTGAAAGTTCTTGAATGACTTCTTATGCCTTCTGTTAAAGTTGTAGGTCCTAGTACCCTAACCTCAAAAAGAAAGTTGCACACCTTATGAAAATATACTTTCCTCCCAGATGTTCTCAGGCCTGATTTTATTATCCAAGTACCAAAAAAAAAAAAAAAAAAAAAAACAACCCTAAAAGGGCAAATAACAATACATTGGCTACAAACAATAGGAACTGCCAAATTAAACAGTAAAGTCCAATGCTTCTTTAAAAAATAATAATAAAAATAAAAATAATAATAAATGGTTTTGTAATTAAATGCTCCTTCCATTGATTTCTGATCCCTTTTCGTTGACTGCATTTTGCATTTTTCAGCATTCAAATTAAGATGTGGGCTAAATATACTCCTTCCGTATATAATAAAAATCTTGTGACCATTTCAGAGATGAGTTTCTAGCTAATCAGTTGTTTTATTTCCAGATTTTTGAAGGTAATAAGAAAATGTGATAAATTGATTATATGCCAATTACCAACTGATTGAATAATTCATAATACGCAAAACAAAATTTACTCACTCAAAAATAGTTTCTGACTACATAGAGACAAACAAGTTTCCACATTATTCTCAGAAAAATAAGACACAAAATGCCACAAGACTATGGTTTTTCTTTACTGAAATACACCTGCCCACATAAACAGCATTAAGACCCTGTCTTCCTAAGCTAGCTTCTGACTCTGCCTTTTTTGAACTTTGCATTTCTATTCCAACTCTATCAATTTCAGAACAGGAAGTAATAGAAGTGCCAAGCAATGCAGTGAAGAGTTACCACTCACTATTTAATAGGCATTATCAACCAAGAAGATAATGTACGTCCTATTTTTCTCTAGAATATAGTATGGTAGTTATTTCCATGCCAGGTGTAGCTTATTTATTTTCAGTAGCCATGAGCTTTGCTGAATTGGAAAAAGTAGAGGATCTATTCTGTTGTTTGGACTCAGTAAGTATAGAATTTTCATGAAGTTGTTACACAGAATTCTAGATATTTGTGTCTGTTTGTTAAGAAAATGAGGTTTATTTTTGGCTACCTACCATCTTAAGAACAGCATGATACAGCTAAACGGTGTGAGAGTGATAAATCTTCACAGATTAAATTAAATAAGTAATGTAAACATTAGCATGAATTATTGGAAAACCTGGGTATTACTTGTCAAGTGAATCTGCAATGAGAAATTATGACATTCTAGGGTTGCCAAAAGAGCTGAATATTGAAAGGATGGCAAAGAAAGAGGAACACAGAAAGTGTGACTGCATTTATTTTGAAATTATTGTTTAAGGCACAAATTAAATTATTTTTTTTAAAAAAGAGGATCATAAAAAGAGAATCAGGAAGCTATTGAAAATGCAAATGAAGTTTTCTAGAAACCTGGCTTTAATGGTGGGCTTCAAAATACTCTCACATTCTGGTGACAAATCGAGTGCAAGCCTGCCTGGAACTTTTTCATTTCAATAAGCAGACCCATGTATAAGAACTCAAAAACTGATTGTGGGTAAGTTTTTGCCCTTTAGGAAGTAGGTTAGATGTCTTGTAAAGTACAATGGGCCACTCTTCTAGGACTAAGCACAACCCTGAATCCAGGCTTCCCACCTAACCTGGCTGTTATACTCTGCGCTTGTGCCAATGTTTGACATTAGATTTGACGCCACATGAAACATGTCAGCCAAATTCCCAAAACTTTCTAACTCACTATTTACTAGGTACAGTGACTTGTAAGCAAAGGGGAGGAAACTATTTCATCAGAAATACAAGCTGACTTGCTGGAGGTTATGAATTTATTTCAGTTTTGGTTGTAAGTTTTGTAGTGTATGAAAGAGCTCTCCAAAATAATTCTGCAGAGAAGATTTTACAATGAGTTTCATGCATGAGAACAAACTCAAAACTAGGTCAAGCCACAGCCATGGGGCAAGAATGGAAGCTTTCAATGTCTTAAGTTTAACTGCTTTGGGAAGCAATCACATCTGTTGACTGGGGGTCACAGAAGGGTCCAAAACGTCCATAGATGTCTTTAGCACGCACAGCAAAGTAATATTTGCTGCCAGACACAAACTGAGTAAGTGTGCATGCCATAGGCAGAGGAAGGGCTTTTACTTCCCCAATTTTTTTCCACTGAGAGGGTACAGTGGCACTTGGGTCCTCATGGTATGCATATAGGTGATAGCTATCCACACTAGCACAGCTCCGGTCCACTTCCAAAACACTCCAAGAAAGCACAATGCCATTTTGACTTTGCACTCGGGCTAGCTTCAGGTGTGGCTTCTGAGGCAAAGAATGGTTGGCAGCTTCAGGAGGCAGTCGGGAGGGCTGCTGGGCCTCTGGCAGAGGGGCTGGATGCACAGGCCGCAATGGCTCCTAAGGGAAAAAGAAATGGTATTGTGAAGGTGGCAAAGAAGTTGCTTCATCAGTTCAGAGCCTATATGAATTGATCGCTCAACAGTTAAAAATGCATGCACTTGACAAGTGGTAAGGAATTCCAGAAAAGGGGAGCAGTCACCAAAAACACTGGCTTCAGAAGGAACGAGAACTTGAAGAGTTCTTATAGAACCAAACAGATTATTGCAAAAGCAGGGTATTCTAGTCTATGCAATTCAAGGCTTTAAAGATTAAAATCAGCATTTTGAATTGTGCTGGAAGCAAAATAGTAATGTGTTCCTACATTGGTCAGAAACGTCTACAGAATGAATAATTTGTGGTCCATACGTAGCCTCCAGATCTTTTTCTTATGATCTCAGAAATAACCAATTTTTTCTCTTTGCATGTGCGCATGCCCTTAAATTTCCCCCACAAACCCCAATGAGCTCTAACCCTGTCCAGCTCATTGATATCATCAACTTACTATTTTTTTCTCCATCTATTGAAGTTTTTCACAGTATTGTCCCCAATTAGTTTTAAAATATTAATGATCCCTGCATAAATACATTTGATCTTCATGGTTGTATCATCTTTTCTAAATATTCATTTTAATAGATAAATGTTCTTACTGAATGTACTGGAGGAGGCCGATGATGTACTGTGAGTTGAGGTCCACCAGATCCTAAAGTTAACCCACTGTTTACAACATAAGCTGTTGTTTGAGGCACTCGCACGGTTACACCTATAAAAGATATTAGTATCAATGTATTTATGCCTTACTTTTTGGAAAGCTATTATAAACCATGCTATTTTAATAACATACAGGTAGTCCTTTATTTATCCCTACAATTAGAATTTGGTCATTGAGACACCATGTAACTGCTTTGTTTAATTACTGCAATCCTGGCACTACTGGTTGTGGTGGTTATACAATCTAGGAATCCACTAATTATTTTTAAAGAAATCAGACAGGACAACAGAAAAATCTAATGAAAAATCAAGTTGAGTTTATTTTTATTTATTTATTTATTTAATTTATATGTCACTCATGTCACCATCTAAAGAATGAAGCTGCAAAGTGAAATGCTAACACAAAAATATATTGAACATCTACATTATAAAAAAATTAAATATTTTTCGTTGAACTATTTTTCATGTCAAACATTTATGAAATCAAATTTAACCATACATCAACTATTGCATCAGAAATCAAATTAAAAGTTTAAAAAATTACTGCCTTAAAAATTTAAATTTATATTTTGAACATATTTTTATGACTTGTGTTTTTATTAGCAACTGATAATTATGTTTCAGTTCACAGCTTACAAATGTATTTTTGAAAAGGTTTCTTACCTGAACTTTGTGGGTTGATTTGCCTTAAACCAGAATTCTGCATAACAGTGGTTCGCACAGGATTCTGTCCTGATGGTGCAGGAAGAGTAGTATAGACTACTTGATGGTTAGCAGGAGCTCTTGGTACTGGGAGTCTAGCTGTAGCCTGAGTCACTGGGCGATGTGTTACATTCACAGTTGTCTGGGCTAAGAGATAGGTAAAATAATAGTAAAAAAACTTATGCTTATGAAGACCAACACCAGTTAAAGAAATGGCAGCTGTGACTTCACATTGTTGTGTAAATAAGATCTTTAGTCCCATCAAGCAACATGTGTCTACCCTAGATCTAACCATCTGGCTGACTATGTGATCAATCATAACAATAACATACAAAACATATGGAGTCAAACAAGTTTAATAGCCCAATCATGTTGACATTTTAGTTAATCATGTAGGACTTTTTGGTGTGGTTATTTCTACAGCAATCTGCAGTCAATGTAATTGTAAAAAATGCTGGTGATTCACAAGTTTTTAATAGTCATAACTCCAATGTTATTTTGTTGTCTTTTTAAGGAAAACACTATAGCATAAGAAATAAACCAATATATTACAATGGGGAAAAAATCAACAACTGAATTGTCAACTCTACATGCAAACATAGTTTTTGTTGCAGTCTTCTGATTCCAGCTGTTATTTCTAGGTTTTGATGGAAAATCTACCTTTTCATATATGGCTAGAGATAATATCTTCTACTTTCCCTTCGTTTATCAGAAACAAGTGCAGCATGGCAGAAAGTACATGAATTGTGTAAATGTACAACTGATCATTCAATGAACCACTTAAGAGACAAGCTATTTGTTCATTTTCATCGTAATTTCTATGAATAAAATCATTGTAACTATGTACCAAGTACAAAGCTTATTTTAAGTTGGTGAGTGGTGCTCTTTAGGAGAGAACCGAAGACAGTATGTTTTTCTTGAAGGAAACATCTACTTATGTGTGTTTTCAATTTGTAATGCTGTGTAACTTGTTTATACAGAGAATGTAGTAGACTATGGGAACTTTCATGTCTTGTCCAGGCATCAAAGGGTGCAAAATGATGGAGTATCTATCAAAAAAGCTAAGGTTCACTAAGATAGTTGTCATATGTATTTTAATACAAGGGGAAAGGAAAGAAGAGAAGAGAAGGGATGCTAGGGAGAAAAACAATCTAAGTACAATGTAGATTAGGTAGGAATCCTAATATTGAGCAGGTGAAGATAAAGAAATAAGACACAATCTCTGCAAAGGATTTTCTTGCAGGGAGGAAGTACTACTACAATAGTTTTTAAATGTTCTTTGACATGGATATTGTCTTAATTTCCTGGGACAGCAAATCTTTTCAGTGAGGGAGTTGCAACACCACTTCCCTACATATCTGCAGAAAAGCTGTGAACCAGGATGGCTTTGGCAACACTCGTGGTATTGTATAGAGAGTCCAAAGACCAAGTTTAACTTGTGGAGGATTTTATGAATACTAAGGCATTGAATTTTAACTAGATTCACATGAAAAAAACTATATTGCAGAATAATTCATATCTGAATATGAATTGTTTTCATTTATGTTTTGGACTAAATGAGTAATATCTTAAACCAAATGGTTACCAATAAGTATTTTTAAGGATTTTAAGAGGTCACGTATTGAGTATAATTTAACTAAAAGTCTGCTTAGCAATCTATTCAATTGAAACAGGTATGGTCCAGATGCTCTTTCAAGTTTCGGTGGCACCTCAATACTCAAGATGTTTAGGATACGCTATATTTGAAGCAATACTGTCATTCAATTTTTATAAATTTAAAGAATATTGGTAACACAAATAATCTCCTGAATAAGGAACTGAAATACCCTATCAGGTTTTAACAAACATAAAATACACGTGTGATTTTGGAATGAAGTTAATTAGTCAGAAAACATTTTATTAGTTCAAAAAAGTCTTTTTGGGATATTTATTCTAATTTGTATAAGAAATAAGTTTTCATTAGAGCAAATGGATGATTATGTACAAAATCAAAATTTACCCAAATTATCAGAAGAGCAAGGGAAAATTATGAACAGTACAATAATGACCTTTGATATTACAGAAGCAATTAAAAAAAACTAAAATAGGTAAAGCACCAGGACCAGAGTGCTTACCGAATGGATTTTATAAGATTTTTTAAGATCAATTATTATTGATGAAGGAATGAATCTAAACCTTTTTTCTTTTACCTGAAGGACAACTAAAGGATAATGTAAGAATCATCTTGGATATAATTAAATATTTACAACAATGCAATGACAAACAGACTGTATTAATTTTTTTAGATGTAAACAAAGCTTTTGATAATCCGAATTGGGAGAGGGACTTCAGATGAGTTTTATACAAGGACTAAAATCTATACACGACAGAAGGCCTAGATTATAGTCAACGGAGAATTTATGAAACCATATGAGATTCAGAAAAACACAAGACAAGGGTGTCTTTTATCCCTCTTTATTTTCATGTTGGAACTATTAAAGACACATTAGACAAGATAACAGAGTAAAAGAACTGTAAATAAAGGCGCATAAATAACATGCTTTTGCTGAAGACTGGGTTCTGATTTTATAAAATCCATTGGAGGATATTGAATTGTTATGAGGAGGCTTAAAATATTTGGAGAATTGGCGGAGATGAAAATAAATAAACAAAAAGTGCAAATGTTGGTAAAGAATATGAATGAAGATCATCAAAGCAGAAAACAAGATCAAACTGGAAAACAAAACTAGGTTTAAGATTGTGAAAGTGGTAAAGTACCTGACTCTTTCTAATAAAAAATTCTATGTGGTATAAAAATAACTCTGTAAAAGTATAGAATGAGATAAAGTGGATTTGCACAGATGGGACAAACTAGATTCGCCACTAATGAGAAGAATCTGTTATTAAAGGAAATGTTTTACTCCGAATGTTATTTCTGTTTCAGATTATAGTGATTCTGATCAAAGACCTCTCTTTTGAATAATGATAGGTTATTTTCAAATTTATCTGGCAAAACAAGAATTAAATACAAGCTTTTAAAAGATGCAAAAGAAAGAGGTCCTGCTTTGAACAGTGGCGGTGGGGGTCATTTCTCCTGCTGACAAACAGCTGATTTTGCCAACAAAGTAGGTTTTTTTGGCAGCTAGTTCTCTAGATCTGAATGGGAATAGCTAGGAATGAGGAGGAGCTGACGTCACGACGGAACAGACGGAGGATTCCTGGGCTCCAGGATCGCTGCCGAAAGCCCCGCTGCTGGACGGTCCTTTTCAGATCTCACAGTCTTGTTTTGACTGTGATAGTGGAGGGCACATCCTGACAATCCCAGGGACACCGCAAAGTCCCTGGTTGATCCAGGAGAAGCCCTTTTTCTAGCAGCGGGGTGGCAGCCATAGTAGCTGCTGAAGTTGGGACAGCTCCGGAAGAAGAATAGAAGGACAGTGAGTCGATGCGGTTGGAGACTTTTAATTTAAACTGATGCAAAGAACACCCTGAGATTGAAGTGGGAATTAAATTGGACTTAAAAGAAATCAAGCGGCGAAATTAAGCAGGAGTCATTTTCTATTTTAATCTATTTACATCGATAGAGTTTTAAATTTCTGTTTTGCTTTTGACTGGGACTGGATGGAAAAGGATTGATAGAACTGAGAGTTTAACATCTGTAAGCCTTTGTGCCTTATACTTGAAATATTTTTCTTTTTGGAGTTAATTTTTCTTTTTTCTTTTCTGAAGATTGTTTTAATTTTTCAACTTCCTTTTCACTGACCAAGAATTTTAGTGGGGGAGATAGGAGAGCATGTAATACTGCCATCTACTGGATTGGAAACTTTGTTATTTTTTCTGCTATTAAAGCAACAAGTTGAAACAATTGTATTACATTGTTGCTATAATCCAAGGACTCTGAACCTTTTTTGCTGATAAGATTATTGGAAGGACATCTGAAAGAGTTGGAACTATCTCCTTTGTTTATTCAGGTGCTCTTCGGAGAACTATCAGAACTAGGAGTCTGAGGCAAATGAGAGACATTTGTTAATGCTCAGGCAGAAGCATTGCAGAAGAAATTGAAATTCTCTTTTATTTTTTATTATTTTGCTTTTCTTATTGTTCCTGTTAAATGATAACTCTCTGTATGCTCCCCCAGTTTAAATATCTTTGATGGACTTTCCTTTCTTTGTTTTTATATAACCGAGTTGGATTAAGGTGTACAAGAGCCTGAAGATTGATTTTTGGATTTTTTTTCCTCTCTAGTTGACTACTTGGTCGTCTTCTTTTTTATTTTTATTTCATTTTTCCTTTTTTAATTCGACTTTTCTTCAGTGTATCTTGATTACCAGTGGGATTAATTAATTTTTTTTCCCCCCCCCCCCCCAAAAGTGGATTAGGGTTTTGAAGAACCTGAAGAATTGTTTATTTTTGTCTTCCGGTTTGGCGCCGTGTTACAGTCGGGGAAATAGCGGGCTCTGACGAGCCCCGCGAAAACCCCGACTGACAAACAACCAATCAATGGGTCTTCGGACTGAACCCGTCCTGCAGGGACGGGGGAAGAAGAGGAGCGCCTCAGGCGGCCGAGAGGAACAGGCAAGTTCCTTGGAGGCCAGAGGGAATCCTGTGAGTCGGCGGTGGGGGGAGGCAGCCATGGCGGCTGCCACAAAGCCTCGGATAACCGGGAAAAGATTCATGTAGGAGGGAAGAAGAAAAGACGATGTGCTTCGAAGCTGGGTGAGTGACACCAACCCAGGCAAGAAACAATGTAACAGCATGGGTTTTTACAAATAGGACCCCAAATTTTGAATAGCGGCTGTAGATCTTGGGGGCTTGAGGTTTTGGTAAAGCAACAATTGGAAGTCCCATTAAAGATTTTGCTTTAGTATAAACTGAGTTGGAAGAATTGGCTTTTAACAAAAAAGAAAATTGGGTTTTTGTTTTTTTTAATTGGAATGAATTTGAGAAGCATTATTTTGGGATTTAACACCTTTGGAAAGTTAAAGAAGAGAGACAAACAGATGGTTACATAATAGCTATAAAATGGAGATTGCTGTGACTAAGCAGAATGTGGATTGTAGAGATCCTCCTTTTGTTTGGAAAAGAAATACTTTGAATTGCTATCTACCTTGGATTACTTTGAAATTAACTATAAACTTTTGGATTTTGGAGATTCCTATTCTGTCTTTGGATGATTTTACAAAAAAAGAAGAAATACACTGGATTTATTAAAATCAAAACTAACTGGCTTAGCAATAAAAGATGTGGCACAGGAACAAAAGAAAGGAAGCTGATGGATTTTACACGGAGCAGATGTTACAAAAGAATTAAAGTGATAGAGTTTCTAATATGGAAATATGGATTTTGAAGTGGAACATTTGTGGACAGATAGGGGAATGAAGAAATAAAGCAGATAAAATTAAAATGTAATGCTTAAAAGATAAATGTATAAATGATTTTTAGATAAAAATAGGATGGCTCATGAAGTAAGATGGAAAATAAAAGAAGGTAACTAAAATAGAGGATTGATGTATTGGTTAAAAATGATATTTTTATAAAAACGTAAGAGTATATACTAATATGAGATAAATCTAAGAAAATTTGTTGTTTGATGTAACATGTTTTAATTCTAATTTGTAAACAAATGAGAATGGTAAATATGACTGATTAATGTATTACTGGATGAAAACATAAGACACACAGACTTAAGTAACGAATTGTGATTGAACTCAATGTATGATGGAAATGATTAATATTATGAAATATGTTGAGAATTAATCTGGAAGTGTATACTGGGAAATAGCTAAATAATAGATAAATACACTGGAAGGAAAAAGTTAAAATAAGAGATGCTGGGTACCAGCGAAACAAGAGTTGGGAGTTCTGGAGGAGAATATGCTGGAAATCAGCCAAAATAAAATATGCTGGAAATCAGCCAAACAATAGTTGGAGGCTTGGAGGAGATTATGCTGGAAATCAGCCAAAATAAAATATGCTGGAAATCAGCCAAACAATAGGTGGAGGTATGGAGGAGATTAGGCTGAAAATCAGCCAAAATAAAATATGCTGGAAATCAGCCAAATAATAATAGGAGATATGGAGGAGGATATGGATTTTGAGATAAATCTGTGTAAAATGAAATGTGTAATAGATGATAAGCGTGAGAAAATTAAAGGTAAATTGATAAAGTTTAAGATTGAAAGATTTGATGAAATGGGCCTAGAGATTAAGAAATATGGATAGAATTTTGTCCTATAAATTGAAATAAAAATAGAGTTGTATTTAATTTGAAAATAAGATTTGTGGTGATAAAATTGTAAAGTAAATAATTAGATTAAGAGGTTAGAATATTTTTTAAGATTAATGTTTTGATATTGATGTTAAAAGACGTATTGAAGGGAGCTTTAAAAAGAACCAGATATAATTTGGATTTATAAATGGCTATAAAAATGAGTTAAGTTTATCTGGAAATTAAATTTATGGTGATATAATAGAATGGTTTAGATTAAGATGCTAGAATTTATGTTAAAAAATTTTATGTTCTGATTTTCAATTTTAAAAGATGTAATGGGAAATTGTAAATGGAGCTTGTTAAAGAAATGTAAGCGATTGTACCTATCCATGACCGGATTGAGACTTCGTTCTTGAAAGATATATTTTATGTTTATGTTTGTAAAAATAATAAAAAATATTTTTTAAAAAAGAATTGTTTATTTTCTCTTTTTCCCTCCCCCCCCTACATTTTTTACTTTTTTGGGCTTTTTCTTTCTTGTTGGCCGTTGGTGACTTTTGGATAGAATGAGTAGAAAAGTAGTGACAGTTGTATGTGCTTCAACTACACCTGCCTCATCGCCATCTGGAGGACAGCAATCAATTCAGATGATGCTTCAGCAGGAGAAGGAGAAAGAAAGAGAAGAAAGATGTAACACTACAGATGATTTTTCAAACAATTCAGAGGATGGAACAACTACTCAAGACAGATGAAAAAGTGGCGAGTACACAACAAATGATGTTGAAATATGAAGAGAGCTTGAGAAAAATGAGGAGCAAAAATAGGAAGAGGAATCTTGAGGATTGCATTTCCTAGTAGAAGCAGTCAGATAGTCATTGTCTTCATCTTTCCGTTCAGCTGTTTGGTTTATTTAAGCACACCTGGGTTTTAATTGTGTGATTTGAATTTTTTTTATCTTGATTTTCCTTTTAAAAGTTAATTGACTGGTTGAAGGCTGACTTACCTTAACCCCTTGCTTGTATTTTAATGTGAATTCTTCCATGTTTTTTCACTGTTACACTCTGCTGTTTTGAATTACTTCCACTTTCTCCATATGGAAATCAACAGAGATTTCTTGGGTAGTGTAAGTGACCTGTTTGGATTTTTATTTTCATAAGATTTTCACTAGAAGGATTTCATATTTTCTAACTTTTAAAAAGCTCTGATCATAATTTTTGAATGCTTCATGGAATTCCCCCCATCATACTTTATTGTGAGAAATATTATTTCAAATTTCTCTGTGGCTACTTTGTTACAGTACATTTAAATTCTCTTGTCCTTGAAAGGAACGGTTTTGTCTGGTTGTGAATGCCATGTTACAGGACTATATTAAAAATGTAGTTTAACAACTTAAAGATAAAGGCACCTGGAAAGTTTTTGAAAAAACGATGTTTTTTAAACTACAAGTTCAAATTGAAATTGTTTCATAAATAACTGTT
Organism: Pantherophis guttatus; assembly: GCF_059756535.1. NCBI lineage: Eukaryota > Metazoa > Chordata > Lepidosauria > Squamata > Colubridae > Pantherophis > Pantherophis guttatus. Next base: position 33,541,200 of record NC_142069.1, read on the forward strand.
TCAATAAATGTTTCATAAATAACAAAGGTTTTAAATCAACCTTAAATCAGACAGAAGCAACTGCAGCCAACCCAAACTTAAATTGCATTTACTGGAATGTAAATTGCTGTTGGTAGATTTAAAGAAGGAACTTTGTTTAGAAACTGCAGGTTTGCTGAAGAAGGCTAAAGGGGGATAGGGATTTTATAGATTTGGAGTCAACAGAATCGATGAGCGATGAATTGAACTTTCGTAACTAGATAGATGGTGACTGGGGAATGGATTTACTACATCTAATTGGAAAACAAATTGGCCTAGAGTTTTCTGGGAAAATGGATTGAAAACAGAGGTTTATGATTTTGGGGAATAAGACACTATTTTTGGGAATGTTTAAAAAAATCTTTAATTTACTTTACTTTCCATTTTGTTAATTGATAAAAATAAACTTTTAACACTTCTATTTCTGAAAGCACTCTTAATTTACAGCATCTTTGCCAAACAGCCTATTTTCCCCCCACAGTATTGTATGAGGTCTTGGTGAAGGCTCAAACCATCAATTATCATTTGCGAGAGTTGAAACATGGGCAAAGGCAAGTTGTGGACTATATAAGTGACTTTTGACTTGTCAGGCTAGGACCTGAAATGGAATAAAGAGGGTCACATTTGGAACTGCTAGATGAACAGGCCTGCACCAAATGCCCTTCAACCCTTCAGGGACTCATGCACCTGTGCTTTTGCATTGTCAGCAGATGCATAGGGCTAGAAGACGCATGACAATCCCCAGGCCCAGCATTACGTCAAAAAGCTCAGGCCACTCAAGTTTGTCACAGGTGGAAAAGGAGTGTCGGTGATGGGAAGTGTTCTGTCCCCGTACCACGCACACACCCAACCAGCCAGCCGAGGGTTAAATAAACTCTTCAAACACACAATGTCAGTGATAAGGAACTTGGCAGCAACTCCATGGCTGCCTGCCAAGAGCTTTTACTCCGATAACACAGACAAAAATACAGAGTTTGAATAGTCCAGTTTGTAATTAAATCCATGGCAAATAGGTGTTGTGTCCGAAGGTGCAAGTGCCTCGCCAGAGATTAGCTTTGTCCGTCACAGAGTCCGAATGGCCACCACACTCCCTTTTATAGCCTGTGGGGTGTGGTCCAGTGACTCAGCTTAATCTCTGGCACGCCTCCTTTTCTGCTGGTCACACTTGTCTCTCCGACGCTGGCGTGGGTCCAACCACAATGTTTCTTCGTCACTATCCGACGGCTCGGAAACACCTGGCTCCTGGCCAATCTCTTCTCCTTCGGAAACACCTGAGGCATTTCCAGAGAGGAGGGTCCTGGAGAGGGAGACCTGGCTGTCTCCTCTCCTTCATGTTCGGAGCCTTCTTCCTCCGATAAGATAGGCTCGGAGGACGGAGCCACAACAGGAAGGCCTTTGTGTCTTTATTGTAGAGGACGAGGTCATATGGCTGCCAAGTGTCCTGCCAAGATGAAGAAGCTGCCAGTGGGAAACACCAAGAAGCCCAGCCTAGAGGGCTCAATAGGTCAAGTTCGCGTCTCAATAATCCTAAACCACACCATCCAGGCAACTTGTGATGTCTGATTTCCTGTCAACTGCAAACTTTATGGATACAGCCTTTGCGGCCAAATGGGACATTCACCAACATTAAATGGCACTGCCTTTGCTGGTAGAGACAATCAATCATAGCTGCTCCATTTGGGACCAGTGGCCATGGCAAGAGCTCTTCTTCATATACAGTTAGTAACCATATGGAACAGGTAGAGTTTTATGTGGTTACCAAGCTCTATTTTCCGTTGGTATTGAGACTGGAATGGCGGCAGCCGCATGATCTACACACATCATGTCATAATCTGTGGTGATTGATTTTATAAACCCCAAATGCACTAGGCATAGACTGAATGTTTTCACTATGGAAAAACAAGGTGCCAAGCCCATGGACCTCCTGCTGGAAAATGTGGATTACATGGATGTGTTGGAGAATATGAAGCCGATCAGCTGCCCCCCATGCCTGTATGATTGTCACACTGAGCTCGTTCCTAATGCTAAATTGCAGGTGGGGACTGTTTACTTCCTGTCCAGCCTGTAGTTGGCTGCTCTTCAAGATTTGATTCCTAAGAATTGGTGGGGAGGGATAGACCCTCGATGCTGCCATTAGCCACATTGGTACTATTTGTGAAAAAGAAATCCGGGGAATTGAGACTCTGCTGAGATTATTGGGGGCTTAATGACACCATGATCCAAAACCATTATCTCTTGCCCCCGATTTCTGAGTTACTGGAGAAGTTGTGTCAGGTCAAGATCTTTATGAAATTGGACCTGAGAGGAGTTTACAATTTACTGCAAATCTGCAATGAAGATGAATGGAAAACAGCCTTATGGCCATTTTCAGTACACGATTATTCAGACTCACCAATGCCCCTAGGGTCTTCATGTACTTTATGCATGATGTGTTCCAGACCTACTGGACCAATTTGTAGTTATATACCTTGACAATATTTTTATCTACTCCCCACTGTGGAAGGAGCATTGGGACCATGTGCACATTGTGCTACAGTGTGTCTGGGAACACCAGCTTTTCACAAAGCATGAGAAATGCCAATTTGCACTAACCATGATTAACTTTCTATGTCACCAGATCTCTCCTGAGGGTGTTGACATGGTTCCTAAGGAAATCAAGACTCTACATGCCTGGCAACCCCCGTGTCAAGTGGGGGACTTTGCCAATTACTACCGAGCCTTCATTCCTCAATTTGCAACACTCACTTTGCCCCTATCCAATCCCCCCCAAAAAGGACCAAGTTTATGTGAGGTAAGGTTGAACAGAACATGTTTTGACAACCTCAAGGTTGCATTTGTGTCAGAACCTATCCTCAGACACCCTGACTCCATGTAGTCTTTAGTTGTTGAGACTGACGCATCAGATGTTGTAGTGGGGGCAGTATTGCTGCAAGCTGCTGCACCATATAGAACTTTATTTCCTTGTGTCTGTTATTCCCATAAATTAAGCTTAGTAGAGAAGCACTACACCGTCTGGGATAAAGAGCTTCTGACAATGAAGCTAGCCTTTGAAGTATGGAGACATCACCTCAAAGGAACTCGGCATCAGATTGAAGCCCAGATGGATCATAGAAACTTAAAACATTTAAAGACAGCACAGAAGCTTAAACAATAATAGTCACTGTTCTTCATCCATTTTAACTTTAAGGTAACATATTCCAAGTGAATGTAATCAGTGAACAGATGGGATCTCAAAAACCTGAACGTGCTTTTGCAGATGGGAAGTTCTTGCCTTGGTCTGTCATTCCTACTGACAAATTTGCAATTGATCAAGAGCCCGTGGACTTGAAGGCATACATGCGGGATGAGTAACATGAGACTCTTTCATGACGACACAGTGAAGGGAGTTAAACCAGGACACCGGGGGACAGCCTAACCCTTGGTCATGGGAGGAAAACACATTTTACTTCTGCAAGTGTGTTTTGTCTCTGCAGGTCCACTACAGGGGCTCATTCCATGCCAAGGTCATGATAAACCAACAGCTACTTCATTTTCTTTAAGACCTTTCATTTGGTTTTGTGGATCTTTTGGTGACTCTGGATATGCCATAATGTGGAAGGGTTTACAAGCCAAAAACAGTACTGGTGCCACTCATAGACTGTTGCAGTCCTTGCCCATCCCCTTAGAGATTCTGGGGCGCTGTTTTGCTGGACTTTATTACAGATTTGCTGGATTCCAAGAGAGCCACAATGATCTTGATCTTAGTCAATATGCTGACCAAAATAGCCCATTTCATTCCGTTCCAGACTTCTGACAACACAGGAAACCACGCAACTGTTCATCCAACTTATATTTCAGTTACATCGGTTACCTGAGTCATGACAGATCACAGGGTTCACTTCACAGCCCTGTTCCGGCAGGCGCTGCTCCAGAAGATGGAAGTCCAGGTTTACCTTTCTTCTGCCTATCATCCAGAGAAGGATGAATGCACAGAACGAATGAATGAAATTCTGGAACAATATTTCTATTGCTTTGAAATCTTCCAGCAAGACAACTGGCTAGACTTGTTGGCAGTGAATTTGCTTATAACAATTTTCAGCATGCCTCAACCTTTTCTGGCGAATGACAGATTTCATCTGCGCCTTTTACCTCTAGCGCTGTTGGACTCTCCTGTACCTGCTGTGAATAGTTTCCTCCATGAATTGACTACTTTGCACCAAATTGTAAAGTGTCAATTAAACAAGGTGAAGGAGGACTACAAATGGTTTGCTGACCACCATCACAGGGTCATCCCATCTTTGGCAGTCAGGTCAGTTCTGGCTATCCACCCAGCACCTGCCTAAATTGTGGCTATCCAAGAAGTTGGATCACAGTTTCTTGAGCCCCTTTGCTATAGAGGCAGTTATATCCCTTGTGGTGTTCCATTTGAAACTACCTCCTTGCCTGTGGGTTCACCCTGTCTTTCACCGATTATTGGTCCTGGATGCTTCTGCCAGTCCCTTCCGTCCTGTGGCACCACCACTTACACCTGTCATGGTATAAGGTCAGCTGGATAATGAGGTGACGAATGTCATGGACTCTTGCTGGTTTTGCGACCACCTGTAGCACTTGGTGGATTGGGCAGGCTATGGCCCTGAGGATTTTTCCTGGGAAGATGCTGTGAATGTCCATGCCCCTCACTTAACCCATCAATTCCACACCATAGCAACAGTGACCTGGGAAGGAGGGCCATGCAGGGGAGTAGGGCTGTGTCTCCACCCAAGACTGGCTCTGATGAGAATGAGTCAGAGTCAGAGTCAGAGTCAGGGCCATCAGAAAGGGGTGACATGGGGCTTCTGGAGACTGTGAAGTGTGCTGTCGCTGACAGGGAGGCAGTTCTGATTAATGTTGGGGAGAGGGATGAGAGTTTGATCAGATGAACAGCTGCCTGTGCAAGCAGAAGAACAAGAGACTGGCAAGGCACAGTGGCAACAGATTGACTAATGAGGAACAGCTGCCACCTACCTGATCTGCAGACAAGACTGAACCCCAAGAGGCACATTGGATGTCAGTGAAGCTACTCGCAAGAAAGCAACCTTGCCCTTAATGAGAAACACCGGCTGAGGATGACTTAAGCTGACAGAGTGGATTGGTTGGTAGTTGGAAACAACTGTTTGTAATTTATTTCATATGTGCTCTTGACTTCCTCTTTCCTTAAACCTTTATAATTGGTTGCAGCATCCTGTGGTCATATGACCATAATCTGCAGGGTTTTTTTTTCCTTTGCCAGAAAAAAAAGCCCACTTGGCATTTTAAAACTATGCTACTTCCTCAATGACTGCCACCAAACATATTGTAAATTTGGGTTTGGTCAGCTGGGTGTTTTGACTTACGACTGAAAATCCAGCCTCAATTACAGTCCTAAATTGAAAATTAGCTATCTGTCTGCAATTGGTAAAGTTTTACATATATGTGAAGGTTTCTCAATGACCCAGAAACACTATTAATTAAAAGAACCACAACAATTTACAGCTTTGAAATTTATATTTTTTTTATAATGAACTATTAGTTACTTAAAATCAATGGATTACTCACACCGCACCAAGGAAAATCAATAAAGTCTCATCTGCCAGGGTTAGTGAATTCTTAACAAATCAGATATGACCATTCTTTTTTCCCCCTTCAACAAAAGTGCTCAACATAAAGTTTTCAAAGCATATTTTAAAAAAAATATATTACCTGTGGGGAGAACATGTATGGTGGCTTGTGACAGGCCACTTGTTGGCATACCAGCTTGTTGGAGAGGGGTTGTCTGTACTGCATGTAACGGGCGAGCAATAGATGGGGCTGATAGGCCCATTCCAGAGTTGTTAGCTTGGTTCTGGTTCTGCTTCTTGCCATCTGTTAGGAACATAAAGCCAATACAGAAAAAGTATCTGGAAAAATGTCTAGTATTGTGCAAATGCAAGTAGTCTGGAGAATATTTGCTATTCACCTTCAATGTTTTTGTTTTTTTAAAAAAAAAACGAAATAAAGACATATATTCTTTCTGATTATTCTGCATAGTTTGTTGGCCTCCATCTTTTATGCCAAAATATTCCCCTGTAGTATAAATAATAACTGAGATCAGGCAGGGTTCTCTGACATAACTATTGCCATTCATATTAGATAATGTTATTAATTTGCAAGAATAGAAAAAGGGAGGAGAAATTTGCTAGATGAACAGTATATGTCCCTTCTTAGTGGAAGTTGTTGAGACGGTGCTTGGGCTTCAAGCTCCAAAAGGATCCTGGAAGACCTGGATTATCTAGACACAATTCAGTTAGGCTTCAGGCTATGTTTCAGTACAGAGTCAGCACTGGTCACATTTACTGATGATCTGTGACACATCGAAAATGGAGGTAATGCATTTATCGTGCTCCTTGATCTCTCAGTTGATTCTGATGTCATCAATTATGGTATTCTTATGGGTTAGTTGCAAACTTTGGAAGCAGGGGTTACCATTATGTGGTGGTTCCCCTCCTCTCTTTGTGGCCAGCTTCAATTAGTGTCAACAGGCTAGTAGGGGGAGAGATCGAGTGCACAATGCCTCATTTGTGGGTTACTTCCGGGGTCAATGGCATTACACCTTACTAACATTACATGAAACCACTAGGTGAGGTCATATGTCCGTTTTGTGATAATATCTCAACTATAACTCAACCCCAGATGAACAAAGTGATGCTGTCAAAGTCCTCTCTCAGTATCTGGAGACTATGTAGATCTGGATGAGGAAGAATAGACCCAGGCTCAATTAGGACAATATCAAATGGCTGCAGATATTTGGGCCATCTGGTGATTTTCTATTTTTGGCCTTGAAGGAGTTGCATTTCTCATTCAACACTGATGTGCAGTTTGGGGCCATCTTTGGACTTAGATTCTGCTTGAAGAATAGATGGCAACTGTGGGCGAGATAGCCTTTGCACAATTGTCTTTAGAGTGCTAGCTGTGCTCTTATCTGGAACAGAATGCCCTCAGACAGTTGGTCACCTCATTTAGATAAGTCACTTGGTTACTTTCATGACTTCATTTACTGTAATGTTATCTATATGGAACTGTCCTTGAAGACTTCTTGGAAGCTACATAATTTATTGGCGTAAACAATGATGGGCATTCCTCATTAAGCCTGTGTGACCCTAATGTTCTGTAAGGTGTGCTAGTTAGTGGTTGGTTTCTAAGTGTGATTCAAGATACTGGTTATCTTCTATTAAACCCTGTGCATGTACAGGTAGTCCTTGAGGTACGACCACAACTGAGTCCAAAATTTCTGTTACTAAGTAAGACATTTGTTAAGTGAATTTTGCCCCATTTTACGACTTTCTTGCTAGTTGTTAAGTGAATCACTGCAGTTAAGTCAGTAACACGGTTGTTAAGCTGCGTTTTCTTTAATATTACAATGAATACAGTCCACTATTTCTTGCTATCTAGTTCTTGTAGATATTTTCTGATATCCATTCTTCTGATATCTAATCAAAATTTAATTTTTTTGTAATTAAAACACCATTGTTTCTTTCATGTCTTTTGAACAATTGTCTTTACAAAATAGCCAGAGATACTTGCTGATAGTTACATCTTCCTTTTTCTTCTCCAGCCTTAACAACTTCTCCAATCATTTCTTTTAACTTTTTCCTTCCAGGCTCTGTAATGATGTCTTCAATCTTCTTGGCATGTTCCAGTACTTCAATGCCCCTCCTTAATATGTATCTGGTACTGGATGTTAACTATTCCAGATCCAGGCTAACCAACACACAACAAAATGGACCCATAACATCTCATGAATTTGAAACTATATATATATTTTACTGCAGGATTGCATTTGAATTTTTTGTAGCTACACTACAATATTGGCTCCATCTTCAACCTGTGATTCTTTTTGCATCTATTGCTACTCAGTGCGCCCTTCCTATATTTACATCTTTGATTTTTCCTATGTAAATGTAGGACTTTGCAGTTGTTTCTATTAAAATTCATCTTTCTAAGTTTCCACATTTTGTTCTACTTTGTCAAGATTCTCCCAAACACTGAAAATGTCATCTACATTATATGCTATTTTCCTTATCTGTGATGTCCGCAAAATATTTTCTAAGCATTCATACAAGACATTTATGAATATGCTGGTACTTCATATTTATAGTTCCTTCTAACTTGATGCAGATATATAGATATGCATTTCTTAGAGATGACTGTTCAACCATCTCTGTATTCATCTAATGGTAGCATAATCCTGTTAATCCTTTGTTACCTTCTCCACTAGATTTTCATGGTACACTTTGTTCAATACTTTGTTGAAGTCAAAGTACACTATGTCCATTGAATTCCTGAACTGTCACTCTATCAAAATTGGTGTTTAGGTTGATTTGGAATAATTTATTTTTGATAAATCCATGCTGGGTTCTGCCAAACCATGTATCTTTCCATGAATCAACTGCTTAATAATTTGTTCAAGGATTTCTTGGAAATAACATCTAGCTGACCAGTCTGTAGTTTCCTGGACTTTCTTTTTCCCCTTTTTGAAGATAGGAACAAACATTGTCCTCTACAATCTTTTGGTGTTATATTTGTTCTCCATGATTTTTCAAAGATAACAGAAAAGACTTCCACAAGCTTCATCAAGACTCTTGGATTTAACTTGGCCGTGGATTCTTTAAGTTTGTTCATGAGAGCAGGTGCTCCCTCCCTTCCCTTCCTTATCTCGGCTTGCCACTCCTTCCTTTTGTCTATTAGCCAATTCATAGCAAGCAGGTAGATAATGGCAGGTAATGAAGTCTGTTTAGTACTTTAAAACTCAGCATCCGAATCTTAAATTGTGTCTAGTAAGCAATTAGTGGCTGGACTTTGTAGAGACATTATATCATCCCCATACCTTACATTGTTCAAAAGTCTGGCTATTAAATTTTGCATCAATTGCAACTTCTGCCATTTTTCAAGAGAAAACTCATGTAAGAACTCTGCAATAGTAAAAAAAATGTTTACTAATATCTTGGGCAAATAAATTTATGAAGGCATAAACATTCATGGGCTGCAGTAATCAGATGCATTATGGGTTATCATGAAATTTTAAAACTCAGTTTTGAACAATGTTTTACAGTAAAATTATTTTAATTAACAAATGTTTATTTTTGATTTCAATAACTTCTGAAATTAATATGTTGCAACATAGCTTATTCTTAATTCCATTAACCAAATCATATTTTTGGTCAGGTATATCTTCTCAGTTACCTTGAGAAGAACCATAATCTTCATCATCTAATGTGAGATCAATTACTCCAGCTGCAATACTTCCTGTAATCTTTCCAGTCTGGAAAATGAAAAAAGCAAGCAAACAAACAAAATATTACCCACACCCATTATTTGTAACAGGTTTTCAATTGCCTTTTAGGAGTGTTAAAAATGACATAAAATATTCCCACAGAGATCCATGGGATTTTAATTACTCTACTGAAATGTACAATTAGTTTTAGTGGACCTAACTCTAATAGAACTAATTTGATGCCACATAATAATAATAAAAAACTAGATTAACTAGATTAACACCTGCAATATTAAAAACTAGAATACTTTAAAGAAATGCCTATTAAGAACTAGAAACTTGATTAAGAACTTGATTAATAATGACATATTTCTAAACAGTAGAAACAGAGAAAAGAATACCCAATTTAATTTTTGTATTCCAGAATACTCCCTCTTCATTTTTTTGGTACCATAATAGTTTGGATTAAATGTTTTTGGATGACCATACAGTTCTGGTTTGTTACAACTACAACAACACAATTTGGTTTGTGGGTTCAAAATTAAAATATCAAGAAAAAGTAATAATTATGTTCATAATACTGTGAGAAGTTGTTTTAGAAAGAATGCTAAAATTCTCTACACATTTTAATACATGAAACAGCAGATAGCCATGAAAATTTTAAACGAAAATACTTTTCTACAATTACAGTGCCCGTGATCATTTTGAAAAAAGTAGAGACATATGCTTATAATAATGAAAATGATTTTAAGTAGAGGAAATTGCACATTTGTTTTTATAAATATTCTTAGCAATCTAAACATTCAGTTATGTGTTATATAGTAAACTAATCTTCTAAATAATTATCTAGTTTAAATTTAAGAATAGCCCCTACCACCGACAAAATAACTCAGAATTCAAATTCAATACTGCAATGGCTTTATGTATACACATACACGCACAAACACATATATGCTATTTTTTCTAAAGTAGGTAACATCATGCAAAATGCAAAAAAAATAAGAAGTAGCAAGAAAAATACATTCCATGCATATGGTAAGAGAAATAAAATAAAGCTAGTTTAACATATGCAATATCTCTCAATCTGTTTTCCTGCAGACCATCCTTGCTTTTACTATATATTCAGAGACTTACTGATACATTGATTTGTTCTTGAAAATGTTCACTTTTTAAAATTGTAATTGACTACACCCAACCATGAGTTCCTCAGTCATTCCATATAATCATTCTATAATTCAATGTTCATTCATTACTCTATATGACCAAATCCTATTGCATTGGCTATTCACTTTTACATTCAGTCCACATTTATTCACTGCCCTTGTGATAACTCTCTGTAGTTATTCCATACATACTTCTTAAATTACTGATTACCAGGGTGGATTTGATTTAAATAAAGTCGATTTAAATCACGATTTAAATGATTTAAATCACTAGTAAAAAGGCTTGATTTAAATCAATTCAATTTAAATCATATTTTTTAAAGAGCAACTGTCATCTCTGTCCCACAGCAGCTCCTCCTCTGACCTGCTGTTGACTCATCAACAGTCCCAATATTGCAGAATATACAACTAAGCTCCATTTCATGCTGAATAAACTAAATTATTAATATATCTTAAATAGAAAACTATCTTTAGATTTTTACTTCAAAAGCATTTTATTAAAATAAATTTGATAAAAATAAAAAAATCCTATTTAAATTTTTAAAAATCCGATTTTTACATTTAAAAAAAAATCATTGATTTTTAGCCACCCTGCTCATTACTCCACTACATTTAATTTACATCTACATTTCTTCTGACATATCCAACCCTTAGTACTATATAAAAAAGTGAGGGAGCCTACTTTTTACAAGCATTCTTCTTCCTTTTGTGTTACTTCCTCATAATAGATTATAGATTACCCCCTACCTTTCTACTTAAGTCTGCATATTTTAATATTTCTCCACATCCCTAGGTTACATTAATTAATGTATTTGCAACACAACTACCTTGGTCTTTGATGCATTAATTTTCAGACCTATAGTGTTCATCACAGCATACAATCACAGTATGGCACATAAGATTCATTAAGATCATTGAAATGCTTCGTCAGACATGGCATGGCCTATATACATGAACATTTATATTTCCAATCAACATATTTGATATGTTATCGAAAATTTCCTTTATGTGTTTATCCATTGATATATTAAACAACCAAGGAGACATACATTCTGATCAACTTCCCTGCTTATTGCTGAGCCAGTAATTCAGCTTTCCATTTATTTTCATACCAGCTTTACTTCTATTATATACTATTCTTATAACATTCAGTAAACAACCATCAGCTGTAATTATTGATATTTTTGGCAGAATCAGGATGGATGAGTAGGCCATCCTACTCATTGTTCATGAATTTTCAGAGGCTACTACATAAGCAAACAACATCCATATTTTAAATATTTCTCCAATTACATTTCCTATACCTGCAGTCTTTTAAAAAACCATTTTAACATTCTTCAAAATCAGGATGGATAAAAATCAATGATTTTTTTTAACAAAAATCAAAAAAATCAGATTTTTTTTAAATTTAAATCGGATTTTTTTGATTTAAATCGGATTTTTTTTATTTTTATCGAATTTATTTTAATAAAAAACTTTGGGGGTAAAAATCTATCGTAAGATAGTTTTCTATTTAAGATACACAAATAATTTAGTTTATTCAGCATGAAATTGAGCTTAGTTATGTAGCATGAGGCTGTATATTCTGCAACACTGGGACTATCGGTGAGTCAACAGTGGGTCAAAGGAGTAGCAGAGATGACAGTTGCTCTTTAAAAATTATGATTTAAATCGAGTTGATTTAAATCAAGCCTTTTTACTAGTGATTTAAATCATGATTTAAATTGTGATTTAAATCAACTCGATTTAAATCAAATCCACCTGTTCAAAATATTATATAATCACCTTTCCTCCATTTTTTAGACATTCATAACATTTTTTCAATTTTATTTTTTAATGTATCATCATTATTATTATTCCCATAAAAAGATCTCGAAAATACTCTTTATAGGTCTTCTTTGTTTCAGCTTCATATGTCATTTTATTATGTTTATTTTTCATTCCATTAATTCTAGTGGGATTTTTTGTTTAGCTCCTTTCATTCAATTTTCAAAAATAATGAGTCAAAATTGCTGTACAATTTCTTTGCCTGTTTTATCTATTCCTTGCTTTCTATTGAAATAGCAACATACATTTTAATCCTTGTAACAATTTATTAAGCACACTTTTACACACATTACATTGTAGTAATATTTTTTAGCAATCATTCTATTTTTCCCCTCATCCAGCCTCTGCATCTTTCCATTAAGCATGTTTTTCTTATTTCCAACTAGTGTTACTCCATACACCTCTGAGGTAACATAATTCTTTTCTCTCAGATCAAAATAACTTCTTTATGTCCACTTTCCCTTGATTCTATAAGGAGAATATAACTTTCTCCACTAGATGACATCAATGAATGAGCAGCTAGGAGATATAGGAAAAATGATTAGGCCATTTGGATTGGACCATCCCCAAAATTAATGGTTTAGTTTGATTTTTTTCTGTAAAAATGATACCAAATAACATGGTTTAAGCAAAAATTTATGCATGTGTACACATACTGAAGAAATGACTCAAAAAAGTTGTTTTTTTTACAATGAAAATTTGGGATTACAAAAGTGATGAGAGATTATGAATGTTGATTAATCAATTTTTGGTACGGTCAAAAGTAAATCTTGGGAGATTTAGAGGAAAATGAAATAAAATAGAGTGAAAGTAGGCTGCAGGAAGAGTACAGCAGAGTTAAAAGACAGCTTATTCCTGGTTTACATTTGCTCAGAATTTTAAACAATTTCACCCAAACCACAACCCTGGTTTAATCATTACCAATTTTTTTTAAGCATAACACATCATTTACTGTAAAGATGTGATATTATTCTGCTAGGACATATGTAAGGAATGAAATTGGTGAGGCAGGAACCAACAATACCTTCGCTAGAGAGAATAATTACATCAAAGATGATTTTCAAGAGAACAGCCTTCTGTTTGACTTGGCAAGAGAAGAGAAAAGGGTATAGAACTCAAATGCAGGGGGCAGGCTTTGCACAGTCATGCACAGGTTTTGACTCCTGTGTACACCTAAGTATTTCTCACTGTTAAATGCAACAAAGTAAATAATCTAGCCATATTATCTATGATAATACAAGCCAGGAGAGATCTACATTTTTCAGTTGTACCTACATAAAGCTTAACAGTTCATCTATCTTCTTCTTACTTACATCAAGATAGCCTAGAAATGAAGGATCAACTCCAGCTGCAGTATCTTTCACAATTTCTAAGATGGTCATCCAAGTTGCCAATACCTGCTCATGTATCTGAATCTATCAGCTTCCCATATGGACCAGTTAATCCAAATGTTGAATCACCTAGCCTAGCATTTTGGACAGAATTTACAAACTGATGTTCCCCGTATCAGATGTGGCTCTTGACGGAGCAGTTGGGAGTCCTCCAACCCCACCTTGGCTAACAGATAGATGGGAAATTTGTAATATTTGAACTACTATCTAATTGTTACTACTATTATCTGTCACTTGTATAAAAGAACTGCTAACTGCTCTAGGATTGGCAGATTCTGTTGTTCAAAAATTATGTCATATAAATAAATATTAAGGAATAAGTAACATTTAATTTTTATTAATACCCTGAAATAAATAATTACAATACCTAACCTGATTTGTTGAATGGAAGGAAAATAAAGTAGTCTCCATAAAAACAAACAAACCAGCATACCTGCGACGGCACTTCAGCTGCTTTCTTATTTCCTATATTATCTGCTGGTGGTGGTGGAAGTGGTAACAATCTGGATGTCTGATTCTCTAAGGAGATCAAGGAAGAATTTCATTGCATTGCCTTACAAATATACTTTTAAGACATGTAACTATTTTAATAGTATAATACAGCAAAAACATTTATTTTATTTCCCCCCCCAAAAGATTTCAGTTTGCTTTTCAATTGAATTGAATTTTACAGCTTATATATTATATTAAAGGTGGAAAAAATTCTGAAGTGATTTATTTTGATCTGATTTTTTTACATCTCAAAAACCTGGTATTTTAAAGGAATGTGTGCACTTTTTGTATCTATTTTATCTGTTGCAGGTTAAGTGCATGATGCAACAGACATTCTTTTGTAGTGTCTGGAGGCTGTGGCGGCATGGAGAACAACAGACTTCAGCTGAACCCTGATAAAACAGAATGGCTGTGGGTAGTTTATCTTTGGTCTTAAATGGGGTTACATTTATGGGTGGCACAATTTTGTACTGGTTCACCTCCTTCCTCTGAGGCCAGTAATAGTCATTGATAGAGAGACAGCACTACAACTCTTGGCGCCTGCTACCGAGCTCAATGTGGTCTTCACTCTTTTTTAACATCTACATGAAACCACTTGGCAGGATCATCATCACCACGGGCTAAGGTATCACTAGTATGCTGATAATACTCAGTTATATATCTCCATCCTGGATGAAGTGATTGATGTTGTGGATATTCTTCCACAGTGCCTGGAACCTCTGGGGGCCTGAATGGGGAAAACAGGCTTCAGCTGTTTTCAGAATGGCTGTGAGTGGACCTCTATATCTAGGAATTTATCATCTTTGATCTTGGATGGAGTTGTACTACCCCAGCCAGACCTGGTACTTAATTTGGAGGCCTTTCAGGACTCATGGCTCCTGCTCAAAAAACCGTGGTTTAGAGGACTTTTCATGTAGTGTGCCAGTTACTCGCTTTCCTGGATAGGGAGGCTCTTCATTCACTCATGATCTGGTCATTTTCTGTCTGGACTACTGCAATGCAATATTGCAACTACATGGGGCTACAATTGAAAAGTATCTAAAAATTTCAGCTGGTGCAGAAGCAACAGAATATGACCCCCTAAGCAATTCTGAGCGTCCAAAGGAAGGGTAACATCTTTGCTCCGCAAACTGCAGAGTGCCAGTTTGCTTCTGGGTTCAATTCAAGGTGTTGTGATCTATAAAGCCCTACATAATATAGGTCCAGGCTACCTATAGAACCTTCTTCGTCCCATAACATCAGACTGTCCTACCCAGTTGGGCAAGGAAGGTATGTTGTAGAACCTGCCAGTTAAAGAATTCTGACTGGTAAGGGTCTAGGTCAGTGATTGCTAACCTTTTTGCCGTCGCATGCCAAAAGCGGGGGGTGGGGTGAAGGTCATGCGTGCGTGCCCACACCCATAATTCAATGTGCCCCGCCCCCTCACACTTGACCCCCCTGCTTTTGGCACGTGATGGCCTTGTGGGCCCGTTTTTCGCCGTCTCCAGGCTCCAGAGGCTTTCTAGGAGCCTGGGGAGAGTGAAGACGGCTTTCCCCACAATCCCTGGAGGCCCTAGAAAGGCACTGGAGCTGTGCTAGGGCAACACTTGCATGCCCACCGATATGGCTCCGTGTGCCACCTGTGGCACGCGTGCCATAGGTTCGCCATCATGGGTCTAGGTGGTGAGTCTTCTCTGCCATTGTCCCCACTCTATGAACATTCTTCCCCCGGTGGTCAGACAGGCCGCCACTCTCCTGGTCTTCTGAAAAGACATTGCTCTGCACCCTCTCCTGAGGAGCCCAGAGGAGTCCACAGCCATGAGGCTGGTTAGTCCCTTGAAAGCCCTTCCTTCATCTTTTAATTAATTTTAATCAATTTACCTCTTGAACATTTTGTCTTATACACACACACATACACAGAGTTTTATATTTTTAACTTTTTATTGTACACCACCCAGAATCACTCTGTGGGGGAGATGAGCTTTATAAAAATGTGATATAAATGAATAAATAAATGTCTATTTGTGCAAAGCTTAGAGTCATTTGATGAGGAAGATGGGCAATTTCTAAATATCATATGTAAATAAATAAACAAAAACAACTCACCAATTCTTGGTGTTGTAGTATTCACTTCAGGAGCTGAATTATTGAAGGCTGATATAGGAATCTTCATCTGTATGGAGTTCCTATTGATGGGAGGAGTATATATTCCTGAAGTATTCACAGCAGCCAAAGTAGTCCTTGTGGCTTGTGCAACAGGATGTGCTGTTGTTACAGCTTGCACTGCAAGGGTTGTCCCTATTGAACAGCCAACACTAGCTGGAGAGTTCCTTTGAATGCTTGAACTGGACACTGAAGGGTTATTGTTTGGTTTTGCTGAATTAGTTGATGATAGAGACAAAGGAGTTTTGGTTAGATTGCCAACGTTTGATTGGCTTTGAACAGGTATAAATTCAACACTGCCAGATTGCTGATTAGTAACCAAGGTTCCTGTGTGACCTTGCAGCAGCTGAGGCTGAGAGGACATTGCAACAGGTACATGCAGGATTACTGGCAAAGACTGAAGTGAGACAGACATTGGCTGTGTACTCCCACCAGCCACCTGGTTGGTACCAACTACTGTTGCAGTGTTAGCTGTGGGAAGAACAGGTGTCGTCAAAGAGCCAGATGTAAGGGATGCAGAAGTGACTGGTGTTTGGGGCTTCGGGTGTCCACTGACTGGTGTTTGTGGAGTAGTAAGAGAAGTAGCAGACACTATAAAGAGAAAGAAAAATTTTTTTTGTGTCAAATGAGCAATTTCATAATAAAACAAAATGAATTTAAATTACAATTTCATCATGAAAATCAACACCTTTATTGTACTTTTTATTCATGTAAAAGCGTAGGTTTTATCACTATTTGATATCATCAAAATAAAAAACATAAACCATTATAATAATAAGAATACTTTTTGGGAAGTATTGTTAAAAACTTATTTATTTCAAGTTTAACATACTGTGAAAAGGTGGCAAAGAAAGCAAAAGGTATTTAATTAAGATTTCTTTTTAATTTGGCTTTAAAGATACTTTTGAATAAAAAGATAAGAAAAAGATAGATTTGCAAACTGAATAAACCACTGGACAATTTTTTTTTCAAATGTTTTGCTTCCTGAAAAATGTTTTTGTGATTATGACAGACCCCTTCAAAATGAACAAAAATATAGTTTCAGAGTAATTGTATCATGAAGGAATCTTGAGAAATATGAAATTAACTTTTAATGATATAATGTATTTAATTGCATAGTATTTCCAACATGCTGCACGATATACCCAGCTGTATATCTCTACCCCACGTCAATTCAGGTGGATGTGATGGGCCAGTGCCTGGAGGCTGTGAGGGTCTGGATGGGAGTCAACAGGCTCAGACTTAACCCAGACAAGACCAAGTGGCTATGGGTATTGCCTCCTAAAGACTATGTTGACTGTCCATCCTTGGTTCTGGGGGAGGAGAAATTGTCCCCCTCAGAACAGGTTCGCAATTTGGGTGTCCTCCTAGACTCAAAGCTAAGATTAGAGCAACATCTGACAGTTGTGGTTAGGGGGACCTTTGCACAGGTTCGTCTGGTGCATCAATTGCGACCCTATTTGGATCGGGAGGCTCTCCTCACGGTCACTCATGCCCTTGTCACCTCACGGTTAGATTATTGCAACACGCTCTACATGGGGCTACCTTTGAAAAGTGTTCGGAGACTACAGTTGGTCCAGAACACAGCCGCAAGAGTTGTCGTGAGTGCACCTAGGTACATCCACATTACACCAATTCTCCGTGAGCTGCACTGACTCCCATTGGTCTCTGGTCACAATTCAAGGTGTTGGTTATTACCTTTAAAGCCCTACATGGCTCAGGGCCAGGGTATCTTCAAGACTGCCTTCTACCGCATAACTCCCAATGACCAGTAAGATCCCACAGAGTTGGTCTCCTCCAGGTCCCGTCAGCTAAACAATGCCGACTGGCAGGCCCGCGGGGGAGGGCCTTCTCTGTGGCTGCCCCAGCTCTCTGGAACCAGTTACCTCCTGAGGTCCGGACCATCTCCACCCTACTGGCCTTCCAAAAAGCGGTGAAGACCAGGCTTTTCCAGAAGGCCTGGGGCCGTTGATCTTGCTCTTGTGATCCAGCGAGATCCGGTCATGAATGGTGTGAATGAGTTTTAATGTTTTTAATTTTTAAATGTTTTTTATAATGATTTTAAATGCATTGTGAGCCGCCCTGAGTCTTCGGAGAGGGGCGGCATACAAATTTAATTAATAAATAATAAATTAATAATAAATGAGTTCAACAGGGCTAAAAATGTTTTGCTACTGATTTTCACTAATACTCGGTGCCTGATGCATCTTGATGCAGTATCCAACAATAATCAGCCTGGATGGATTCCAGTTGCCTTATACCGTTTTCAATTGTGGCAATGTCCTGGTGAACTTTTCAACATATTCATTACTCACTGTACCTAGATTTTTAGTGTGAATGCTGAAAATGAATCTTCAGTGACATGTTGCACTATAAGGTCTCGCAAGTTGTAAGAAGGTTAGTCAACCTGTTGAATGTAGTTTGGTGCACGGTAGCTGCCAAGAAAATTCTCAATGACATCCTTGAATGCTTTTCAAGTGATTTTCTCTGGCCCCACTAACAGATCTTTGAACCATTTGTCATTGATGATGATTCTGATCTCTGGACCAAGCAAAATGTCTTCTTTAATCTTGGTCTCAGTTATTTTTGGAGACATCTGTCTCAAATAACAAAAACTTCACCTTCTTTGTTCAAGATTTCTAAAAACAATATGTAATAGGTTAAATTACATGTTATTTTCATGACTAGCAACCAAAAATATATAAAGATACCCAAATATGTTCAGGAAGCAAAATCTATGTCAACCTGTGGAATTTGTAAAATGTTAAGGAAAGTAAAATATCATGCAGAATCATGAAGAGAGACACAGGTAAGATGAGCAGTATAGAAATTAGATAAATAAAATAAAAATGTCCCTTTATTATTCTACCAATAATAGTAAATGAAAACAATACATTCAAACAAGTAAAATCAATTTGATACTTTAGAACGAATCAAGTAAAAAATTACAAATAGTAAGTCAAAATAATAAAAATTGACAAGAATTCCTAACTTAAACAATCCTTCATCATCAATCAGAATTTGCTATTTGAAAAATTTAAGACAAACCAAACTTCAGCTGTCTATGTGCAGAATTATAAATCATAAAAGGTTTTGAAGTTAGTATCAGATATTTTTTAAAATATGAGGTTATTTTTCATGTGTATTTCCAGAGCATAGTTTGCCAGTCTTTTTGAAGGAACCTTTTGAAAGAATTGAATCTAATTTCCAATGGGAAACAAAATATCTAAGCCACCATTATATACAAATCTAATTCAGTGTATTTGTAGAAATATAAAACTTAGTGATGTTTAACAGAAAAACAGCAGACAAGAAAAGGTAGAAAAGATTTTTTAATTTCTAAACTGCTTTGAAATTTTAATTTGCCATGAAAACTCTTTCTCAACAAGAAGTTGAATCAGAAATACTTTTATAATGCAAGTTTTTGTCTGAATACAAAATAATTTAGAAACTTCAGCTAAGGTAAACTGGCAATATTTAGCTGATGAAATATTCAAACTTTGCATGGTACTCATTTGGCTTTCATAAACTATTATCTGATCCACATCAGGCAGCAGAATACATGAATAGGAAAATAGCTATTTCACTGGTTTTCAATAATCATCCACCATTAGCCTACCTGATTTTTTTTTCATCCCAGATGATTATGGTGAAGAATTAAAATGTAAGAATATGTACATAAGTTTCTTTCTCATTGCCATTATATTTTCATTATATATCCAGACAAACAATACAAAACTATCTTTTGTCATCTATTTAAAGCATGAGCATTGGCCACTAATTAATTTCTAGGCCTTATTCAATTCTAATTTTGTTTCAAATTGTCTGAGGATTAATTATGCCAGGGAATGCCTTTGTCTGATCAAAATTTGAAAAAGTTAGGGAGCTCAGGTTCTATTCAACTAAATATTGCATTTAACATGAAGAAACTATAATTACTGTTTTTATTTCAACCTTCTACAGTGGCACAATGTTAATAACTTATGTTCATACTGATTGATCAAGGATATCAATAGTAATCTATGAGTTTATTATTATAAATCAATGACTGATTTGTAAAGAGTAGCTATTACTTTATGGGTAGAAAAAACAAATTAATAAATGTCAACCTAAATCATCAGAGCTCATGGTGCCCTACTGAAGCTTTGGATATGTCCAAAATGTCTCCAAAAGTTAGCATCAAATTATAATATTTATTTTATAGTTATTATTAGGTAAATGGAAATATCATAAAAGCTTAAATTTACATTACTATCCAGTCATTTTATCCTAGTCCTTCCTACTTACTGAAATATAGTACCCAACATGCAATTAAATGGCCAACTGTGATCATTAAGAGCCCCCCAAAAGTTACACACTTCTGAAAAACTACAAATGGAAGCATGCTTAATTTTCTTTTAAATACTGCTTTCTTTTTCTAAACAGAGCATCTTTTGTCAAAACTGTGTTTAATTTATTCTAGTTTTAGAGCTGATGTGGAATTCCAGTAGCACAAAGTGCTACAGCCTGGTTTATTTTATATGGTGTTCAAACTGGTTTTATGAATGTTTAAGGATACATTAAGAATAAAACTGTATATTAAGTTTAAGGACAAAACTCTACGTATTTCATTTTAAGACTCAGATATTGTTTGATGCTATCACTGGGTTTAAACAAGACAGCATCTGTTATTTTCAACTAAATCACTTCTGTTTGGCTGAATTATATCAAGTCAGTTTTTACTTATTTGATTTTTAAAATGTGCCATAAAAGTAATAATATACATAATTGAGATAAGTTTTACCTGTATTCACAGGGGACTGAAAAGTAGTTGATGGAGTGTCTCCTACATTTCTCTTGGACTCCAGCATTTGCCTTACTGTACCAGCATTTCTACAGAACAAAGATTTATGTTAGCTGTATCAAGTAGAGGAGGTATAGCAGGAAGTCCAAAAGAAAATTATTTTTAAATTTAAATAATTTAATATTACTCAATTTTTCTAAATCATTCACAATATCACTGAATTCTGCATACCTATTGTATATGTAAAACAAAGCCTTATTTTTTTAAAAAACCCCAAGATATTTCTCAGTTTAAAACAAGCAATCTCTGTCTTTCATATTTTGTGTGATGCTAACTGCCATTATTTCTCAACAACTAAGGCATACAGTTGAAAACTACAGGCTGCTCACTTTTGCCCTAAGAATTCCCCATGCTATGCTTTTCATCACTAGAATGGATTAACATATATTTGGGTAACAGAAAAAAGGGCACATTTATAAATACAATGTGAAATATAGTTGCCATCAAAATATATGTACTTTTCTGCAGAAGTTATCTTTCTAACTAAATTTCCAAAAAGTATAACTAGGGAGTTGCAGCTTACCGATATGTCGCACTATTGACATTGCCTGTATCACTCACTGCTTTTCCTGGAGAATGGGCTGTGTTTTGTAGAGTCTACAAAGTGACACAAACCAATGTGAGATTTGCAACTTAAATTTTGTACTTCATAAATGATCGCTCTATTTTAGGCACACTTCTCTTTCAGAAAATCTCAAGTTCTGCTTAATAAGTATTGTATTACATTTCATGATACAATATAAATATATTTTCTTCCCTTGAAGCCTCTGACATAGTAAATGAACTGACATATCTAAACTATCAAAACAATCCTGGTGCTTGATAATGCATTAATGTAGCAATAGTAAATATCTATCAGGGACTATCAAGGTAAGGTGTTTAGACTTCCCATTCTTATTTTAAAAGTTAAGATATTTAAGCATCTTTTTGGAACTATTTTTTCCTAGCTCATAAATTATGAAGATAAGTTAGAATTATGAATGCTCTCCATTCTTCAAATAAATTTGTAGTACAATTAATTCTGAAAGATACATAGACACATCAAATTGTCCCCTATGGTCTAATGCAGGTGTATTCAACCTTTTGGTTTGCCTGGGCTGTATTGAGTGAAGAGGAATGATCTTAGGCCACATATAAAATATATAATATAGTTAATGTATGGGACTGGCCCACCCCACCCACTCTTTCAAAGGAGGCATGCTATGCTGCAAACCCCGACAATCAAGCAATTTCAGCTGGCAAGCTCCAGGAAAAGGGCCTTCTCTGCTGTGGCTCTTGTCTTTTGGAACATCTTACCCTTGAGGTGAGATTGGTTCTCATCCTTCTGATCTTCTGTAAGGACCTGAAGACCTGGCTCTACCAGATGGCTTGGGGCCCCAACAGGGTAGCATCACATTGGAGGTGATTGATGAATTAAGAGGCGTGTGCATCCTGCTCCCTTTCTTCCCATCTTTTAACTATAATTTTATCTTTATAATTCCATTCTTATTGTTTTATAAATATTTATCTTTTATGGTTTTTATTACTGTAAACTGCCAAGAGTTGCTTTGAAATGAGATAGGTAGCAAATCAATCTATCAAACAAACAAACAAACGAACAATTAAATGTATAAATAAGGCCACGTTACTAGCTGCTCAGGGCTGCATGGAAACCGCAGGCCACAGCTTGGATATGCCTAGTTTAATGGTTTAAAAACTAAAATTAAATTAAAATAACGTGTTTAACTGTAATTTTGCATTTAATCAAGAATAAATTTTAGGGGTGGAATGTTTAATCCTTTAATTTTCTTCTAGAAAACTCAGTAGATACAAGGAGTTGTAATGTACTAGCTAAATATTGTGGGTATTAACAAGTGATCGCACTAATCTGTCAGTTACAGCTAAATATTCAATGGCATTCACTATGGCATTCATCTTACTCCAACTGGGAACCCCCAAAATATTTTTCTTACCTCATTTCAATTTAGAAATACAAGTCCACAAATTTATGTGTATCCAATAACTTCTCCAAGTTAACACATAATTTCATAATTATATAAAAGAATGCATCTGATTCCATTGTTGTATTTTAGCTAAAAACATGCATGAATTAAATACTGGTATACTAAAATTTGCATTGTTACTAATAACAGTTTTGAGCTTAATAGTCAATCAACAATATAATAAAAAGTTCTGTTCTTACTTCTGGTTTTTTCTTTGAGTCCTCTCTAGCTGCTCCAAAACGTTTTGTCAATCTTGCAATTTTAGCCTCAAAATGAGAAAAATAAAATAAAAATGAAATATAGTCTCAATAAATTAATGATATAGTTCAGTTTTATAATGTTGGTTTCATCAAGAAAAATCAGTGTTTTTTTTAAGATGTGGTTTTACTTCTATCTGCTTCACAAGAAAGTC
Organism: Pantherophis guttatus; assembly: GCF_059756535.1. Taxonomy (NCBI): domain Eukaryota; kingdom Metazoa; phylum Chordata; class Lepidosauria; order Squamata; family Colubridae; genus Pantherophis; species Pantherophis guttatus. The sequence goes on from NC_142069.1 coordinate 33,564,717, forward strand.
ATTGGAGGAAAAATATTGGAGGAAAAATAACTCTCAGACATATAAGCATAGATACCTGTAATTCTGTAATGACGGTTTTGTGTCTCTTATTGCATTCAATTTTATCTACTCTGCTTTTCAAATCTTCTAGAGTTTTCTCAAACAATGCACATTCCATGGCACTAAATTTCTCTTCTAGAAAACGATGGATGACCTATAAAAATATACATGAAAAAGTAGCAAGTTAAGATTAAATTTTGTTTTAAATGTTATCATTAAAATGTTTCATTTTAACATTTAAGTAAAAATGAAATAAAATTAATTTAAAATTTTATTTACTGATTATATATAGTTATCAATGAAAAACAAACCTTGTACTAATAAAACAAGATTATGCTGTTATTTTTAATTTACATATACATCTTTTTCAATAATTTTATTATGGATTATATTAAACACATAAAACAGATACAAGAATCAAACACAAAAATACATAAAAAAAGAAAGTACTTAAAGAGTGCAGAAAAAAAAAGGAAACAAAAAGAAACTTCCTCCGTCATGGCCAGCAAGTACATTCAACATTTAACAACTTATCACTGTTTCTTAAAATATAACTAAATTAAAAAAAGCTTCATTCTCTACCACACCCCATTTTCTATACAGGTTTTCTTTGATTCACGATCACAACTGATCCCAAAATTTCTGTTGCTAAGCAAAGACAGTTGTTAAGTGAGTTTTACTTCATTTTATGACCTTTCTTGCCCCAATTGTTAAGTGAATCACTGCAGTTGTTAAGTTAATGGCTTTCCCACTGACTGTCAGAAGGCTGCAAAAGATGATCACATGACCCCATGTGCAACAGCAACAGCAATCATAAATGTATGCCAGTAGGCAAGCATCTGAATTTTGATCATGTGGCCACAGGCATACTGCAATAGTCATTTGAAAAATGGTCATAAGTCACTTTTTTCAGTGCCATTATAACTTTGAACAATCACTAAACAAATGGTTGTATCAAACTGTTACCTGTAAACATATCTCTAAATCCTCCGTTCATCTTATTAATCAACAGAGATCCAATAAAAGTTAACAGAAATAACATAAAATATATAATTCCACTATCTATTTAAAACCTAATTCCCAAATCCCTATCTAATCTAATTCCAATTAACAATTAAACATTACAAAAAATTAAGAACTATTAAACATTACTAGAGATAGTTTCTCCTTATTTTATATTAAAGTAATAATATAGCTATTGCAAACCAATCCATTATATCAAATTGAACATTTTCCTAAAGAAAACTATACAGTCAAAATAATCATTAAAAATCACCAGAGATAAGTAACCCACTATTTAATCAAAATCAAGTAAGCTAATTTTTGTATTTTTTTCTTCCTCCTCTCAGAAAATCTTAGGTTCCATACATGGAATTCTTACTTTTGTTTTCTTCTACTGTACTTCTCTTCTGTCAAATTCTTATTTTTATCCATGTCCATTTCTAATTTCCTTGTAATAAATTCCAGCAAATCTCTTATATTCCAATTTAAAAGGAACCACTGTTTTGATAGACTGCTAATAATTTCTTTTCAATTTTTCAATTAATTTAATTAAATTTGTTCAATAAACAGCTTTTGGTTCTAATATAGAGTTCAAATAACTCAAATATTTATTGGATTCAAATATCAAATGTTTCCTTTCAAGCTGTCATATGGTAGTCTCTAGTGATCAACCTTCAAAATTTTGTTTTCAGCATGGAATGAGATTTTCGTATGTGAAAGCATCTTTTTAATTCACCTCAAAGTCTTCCTTTAAATCAATTTCATTGATTTAAACTCAGCATTTAAAAACTTTCTTGATATAATCATCCTTTTCTGGTATATTTCAAAAAATTTACAAAGCTGGAAAAATGTAATTTTCTTCCTTCTTAAACAGGTTGAACCTACCCAGTGAATGCCAAACATGCAATTATGAAGATTTTTCAATCTTTAAAAAAGAGTGTAAAAATTAATTTCCAAAGTAATGAAAATGAGCTTTGGTTGAACTTTGAATCCTTAAAAGGCTGCATTAACAGCTCAGATGCTGGAATCTGTGATTCTCAGTTGACAAGTGACTATAATAACATCAGTTTCTGCCATTAAATATAGTCATTTATTAGGAGCAACATTCCGGCAATACTGGGATGCAGTTAGGACTGATCCTGCGTAGATTTACGTTCCCCTATGACCCTGTCTCTCCCCTTCTCTCTGGCCATGTCATAAATCACATTCTCCAATTAACCACTTTGGCTGGCTGTGAAACCTAACATCCTCCTTCTGATTGCGGTCAGAAAGAATGTATGGAATTCACTTCAGTTCTCCCTCCTTCCTGCTCGTGGCAACTTGAAAGCTTTGCAAGTTGACACTCTCTTTAATTTAGAGAAAATATATGGCAGTCTGGATCTCATATTCAACTGCCTTTTGGCCACAATGCCTCCCTCTGCGAGCGGGCATCAATTCGTCATTCCCCACCAGAACTACCTCCACACAGCACATTTATGAATAATTCCATACTTTTTTAAAAAAATGGCACCAAAGATGGATATAGTCAACCATTTGAGGTATGCCACTCTAAATACTGGAACGCTACTTTATTGAAATAGACTACAGAAACAGAAATTTAAAAGCCTAAAAGCATGTTCCCTTTCCTATACCAGAGAGAGTCAAAGCGAGACAATCTTAAATTTCATTCTCTTCTGCTATCTTGTCTTTTTGGTCTTGAATGAAGTTTTGCTAAAAGTCTTCAAGGTCAACTATATGATTCTCTATAGGAATATGTTAATTTAGGGCTCACAGAATTTGTTGGGTCAATGTGGGTTGTGGAGTTGTTGAATTAGGAGATCATTAGGTTTACTTGGAGCTGGAGGGTGGCAGGGTGGCAGCAGCTGTTCTCAGAACTGGTACAGCAGGCTTCCAGCTGTCTTCTGGTGGCATTGGAGGCAAGGACTGCGAGCTCTGCAGCCCTGCTCCATGCTCTCCACATCAGAGGGCTCCGAAATGAGCCATAGGCACCCTGTAGGGGTGATGAAGCAAAGGGGAGCACCTTGCAGGTCAAGGAAGCCACATCTCTCCTCCCTGACTTGGAAAATCCCCCTCATCCGAAGACAAGGAGCAGTGGCAATCAACATGGCTGCCATGAAGCTGGGGACAGCCAAAACACCTAAGAAAGTGCAGGAGTGATGAGAACAGTGAAGAGCGGTTGTTTCTGGGTGAGATGATTTTTCTTCTACTTAAAGACCCAGACTGTTGTGAGCAATATGTTGACATTGTAAACTGCTCAGACTGTGTTGTAAAGCATTATGGAGCAGTATATAAGTCTAAGTGCTATTGCTATTAAGTTTCCCAAGGGGCCCTGAAAACCTAGGTCTTTTGTGGATGGCTACTCCACTTCTGCCACAACCCCTCACACCACCACAGGCTGGAAAGGGACAGCCTCCCCCTCCCCACAAAAAAATGCTTAGATCTCGTGGGTAAAAAGGAAAGAATGGGTTTGTTATTCAGCCAATAAGTTAAAGAAATACGACTTAGGCAAGAACAATGGAACATAGCATTTCCAAAATATAGTTTTCTTCTTTATAAAGCATAATCCTGCCAAGCATTTATTTTCAAGATTAAGCATTTTAAAATTTTAATATAGCTGGAACAAAGAGAAAGTATTTTAAATTAAAAGGCAAATTACCTAAAATGCACAAATCAAGAATGCCATATTTACCTTTTCAAGTTTCTGATGAACATCTCCTTTGGTTGTAATCTTTACTTCAAATTCTGCTTCAAAATCTCCCAGATACCGCCGGCGTTTAGAATGGATACTATCCATATCCTCTGATTTAGAACGCTTTCTTCTTGATGCCTCACCTAAAATTTATTTTGATTTTTTTTATAGATTTCTTAGTTGCCCTTTTCAAGACCATGATTCTCTCAATGAAAGCAAAAAAATAAATCCTCAAGTAATCCAAAATTTGAGAAAAAGCAGTATTAAAAAGGGTATGATACACCCTTAAAAACCCAATGGGAAACAATGTCTATTTTTCTTTGTTCATAATAAATAAAAAATATTCAATAATTCTCAACCATGAGTATGCAATGTATTAGATTAATTTTTAAAATTTATGCTTACAAAAATTAAGATAGAAATATTGAAAATAGCCGTAATTATTCCACCACATTGAGCAAGCTGGTGACTTTGGTTCACTAGGGATAATGTGAATATGAATCAGGCATGATGTTACTAGGTTTCTTAAAATGGTACTACCCAGTAAGAAAAACTGGTAGCATCTTGCAGCTGGAATAAGTCAGTGACAGAACACCTATTTTGCATCTAGGAGTATCTCCAAATAGGGCTGGAAAACCTACTGGGACAACTCTCTCGTTTAAGTATTTATCTGCATGTATGTATTTCTTTTCATTTCATGTATTTCACTATGACCCAAATTTATTCATTTTGTAGCCATATAGTTCCATTTGCTCTGAGCCATATAGCACCACCAGCTTTATGTAGGCAAAATGCACTAGTGCAGGGGTCAGCAACCTGCGGCTCCGGAGCCACATGTGACTCTTTGGGTTGTCTGCTGTGGCTCCCTGTCAGGTGATCCTACCACTGGCTGGCCCAGCCCCTCGTCCTCCCCTCCCAGTCATTCCTCACCTGGCCTGAGAAGGTAAGGGCGACGGTGGGGGATAAAGAAGCGGCCAGGGCAGAGACAGAGAGATACAGAGAAAGGGGGAGAGAGAGAGACATAGAGAGATATGGAGAGGGGGGGAGAGATAGAGGAAGGGGAGAGAGAAATATGTCAAAAGGATTTTGTGGTTTCCGGTGTTTTTTAACAACTGGTTCTCTGCCCTAATGACCGGCTGGGTTGGTGTGGTTAGGGGGTCATGTGACCGGTGGAAGTGAGTGACATTGAGTTGGCCACGCCCACCCAGATTTTGTGGCTCCCGATGTTTTCTTTTCTGTGGGAAACGGGTCCAAATGGCTCTATGAGTATTTAAGGTTGCAGACCCCTGCACTAGTGAAAAAATACAGAAAAGGTTATGAATAACCTGTTCCTACTGGTGCATACTGACCTTCTCATTTATCAGCTGTAAGACTCAAATCCAGGAAGCCTCCACTGGCACTTGCATAACATTTGCCCAACAACTTTAACATCAATTCCCAATGGAAAGCCAAAAGGGTTGCTGAACTCCAAGATTTAGGAAGACATATAAATGACCCCACAAAATGTGCCATGCTTTGAACTACTATGTCAGCAATTGACAATCCTGAATAGGATTTGTATCTCACATGGTGTCTGCCAGGACTCTCTGAATACCTGGGGCACAATATTCTCCCCTCAGTGTGACTGCAGGGTCCCATATCTAACTATAGATCACATTGTGACCAGCTGTAACCTGAGGACATATACTGGTTCAGAATCTGACCTTTTAAAAATAAACAATGCTGCACTTCAATGGTTAGATGGTTAGACATTGGTAATTGAACATAGATCATTTTAACTTTTATATTTATTGTGTTTTACTAATCTAGATGAAATGTTAATACCCAGTTTCCCCCAAAATAAGACACCCCCTGATAATAAATCCAATTGGGCTTTTGAGTATATGGCAAAAGACAGGGTCTTATTTTCGGGGAAACATAGTATATGTTGGTAGTTCATGTATGATATGGTATACGCTAAGTAATATTTGTTGCCAATCATGCATCATATATATATGCACGTACAATTCATTGGCATCCTTCAGTTTCAAGAGACTATGGTATCGTGCTCTGGAAAGAGTTCCTAAAACAACATCTAGTGTGACTAAAAAGTACAGTATTCTGGTATAAGATTTAGCATGGTCCAGGGATTCAGTAGTGATAAGGCAGCTAAATAATTTGAGAACTAAAGTGAACTTGGAAATACATTTGCTTTCCTAGTAATTTTAATACTTGACACAACGAACAGCAGCTCAATCCTATGAAAAACTTTTAACACGTTGATGATGTGTTTTTCTGCATTTTAAGCATATTGTATGCAACGAGGAAATTTCACCTAGTAGATAACTGAAATGACAGAATGGCTATCAGTAGAAAAAATAAAAAACAGGACTATCCAAAAATAAGGTAATGATTTTAACAGAGAGCCCTAAAGCTTCCATATGATTTGAAGGTAGCAGAGGGGAAGGAAATGAGGAAGAAACAAGTGAATTCATTTAGTCATTGTTTATAATAGAGTATACACACACACACACATAAACCAGTGGTGAAATCCAATTTTTTTTACTACTGGTTCTGTGAGCGTGGCTTGTTGGACATGGTGTGGCTTGATGGGCGTGAAAGGGGAAGGATACTGCAAAATCCCCATTCCCATCCCACTCTGGGGCCAGCCAGAGGTGGTATTTGCCGATTCTCCAAACTACTCAAAATTTCTGCTACTGGTTCTCCAGAACCTGTCAGAACCTGCTGGATTTCACCCCTGACATAAACCATTTTGAAGTATAGCCAACATACAAAAATAGTGCAATATAATTCCTGCAAGCAGTATGAATTTCTTATTTTTGCTATACATACATTTTTCTGGAGGTTTCTCCTCCTCCTTGTTGGGCTCCTTTTCTTCTATGTGATTCAGTTTTTTTTCCTCTCTGTCTTCTGTGAGAAAAATCAATCATTTTTTAATCTTTATAGACAAAGTCATTGTACCGCAGATTATTATTTATTTATAAACATATATACAATAAATTGAATCTCAGAAATTCTTAAGATAAAGTATCTTAATGAATATTTAAAATTACTATATCTTCTAATGCTAGATAGCTGTACAATTATTGGCCCTTTTCAAATTCTGTGCCATTAGAACTTGTACAATCCAAATTTCTAGAATGAGCTGGTCAAGTCACAAATTGTCTCCAATGCCATCCTGCCACTAGAGCAGGCTTCATCAAAGTGCAGGTTAGAGTGTAGGTGACCATACTCAACTGTTGGCTCAGACTATTTATTTCCCTTTGGTCTTATCCCATTAACTATAAACTTTCAATCCACATGGAAACAGGCAACGGCAACTACAATCTCATCCCTAGTCTTACTCCTTCTACTCAACATGCAATATGATCAGACCAAAGCACTCATTAAACAATGTGTAGCAAATACAAAGTGCCAAATGGACTTAGCATGATCCGAACCCTTACTGCCAATGAATCTAACAGGTACTCTGCTCCCCCATGGCATACTTAACTAACCTTGAAGTTTCTTCACTGGGCCTTTACTCGGGCATAATGTCATGCAGGAAAATTCCTTATCCAAAGAGACAATGGCTCTGTAACTTTGGACATATACTGGACACGTGCTTCTCCAACTCTGTACTACAGAAACATTCATACTAGACTCATCTCATTATTACTGCATAAATACCCAGGGTACACAAAGCAATTCTACACCTCCCTGTGTGCAGCTCTCTTACCTCCATTCCACTTGCCAATCCCACCAGTTGACTTCCCTCAAAATATGGTGTTAGAAGTTTGGGCTGACTTCGGTACTGATGACTACTCTTTTTTCTGGCACAAGCATAAATTCTATAATTTGCTGCCACAAATTCTCAGCCACAACTTCAACAATCAACTGCATGATTTCTTTGGAACCTTTGATTTTTTTCTCATTTTCTCCAAACCTCCCAATCTGGTTATATATGCCTATTTTTTTTAGGCCTTTGGGTTTGTTCACAGACTCCTGAGGAATTCCTAGAATTCTCCTTGATAATTTTTAGATGTCTTCCATTTAGACAACACACTGGATTTTCAGTGGATAGTCATAATATATTACCATTTCATTTTTAACACTCTGGAAGTTAGCCATTTTAAAGCCTTCTATCTCATACAGGGGCTGGAAGTGAAGGAGGCGCAGCCAAAGGTCCGTGCCTAAATGTCCCATTCCGAGGAGGAGCAATGCTTTTATTTCTATTAACCAGGAATGCAAACTTCACACAAAATGATATTCAAAGCTGTTGACAGAATGGGGCTGTAAACCACAAAACACACTTGTACTTAAAATGAGAGTTGAAAAGGTAGTGCTTGACTTACATTCATTTAGTGACTGATTAAAGTTACAATTGCAGCACAAAAAAGGTACTAAGCATCAGATTTGTAGAAGCAGGGGTCTACCACACTCCACTCAGAGAATAGGTTGAATAAGATTGCCTACATTGAAGTTTATTACAAAGAAACAGCTAGCACAAACATTAAAAGATGCCAATATTGTAATATCAAATATAAGAACCAGCTCACTGCAAGAAACAAACCAACTAATGTACAGCACAGCTGCAGCTATAACTGAAGAGCTGGAATGCAAAATCAACAAAGACAGAGTCATCTTCTGATCTTTGAATACAGATCCCACAGTTCTACTACTCATGAAGCATGAATATGCCTACAAACTGTAAACATTCCAACAGATCTGTTCCTCTGGCTAGTTTGCTGATACTTTGCCTTAGATTTTTGTCTAGAAAAAGTTGAATAGCAATAGTAATAGCACTTAGACTTATATACTGCTTCACAGTGCTTTCCAGCTCTCTCTAAGCGGTTTATAGAGTCAGCATATTGCCCCCAACAATTTTGGGTCCTCATTTTACCCACCTCGGAAGGATGGAAGGCTGAGTCAACCTTGAGCTTGGTGAAATTCAATCTGCCAAATTGCAGACAGCCGGCTGTCAGCAGACGTAGCCTGCAATACTGCACTCTAACCACTGCGCCACCACAGCTCCTGCATGAAGCTGTAGCAATCATAAAGAAATAGTTGTAGTCCAAGCTACCAGTAATATTTCATGTGTTCATTTCAACACACTGTTCGTTCTTCAACAATACTTCTATCGTCTCTCCTTTAAAGACCATTAATTTGGACATTATGGCTATTCCTATTTCATTAATACTAGAAGTATTGGTAACCATTACTTGATCTCTCTTAGTGGAAAGTACATTAGAGTTCACTAATGTAAGGGATGTTATCACTTGGCCAGCTCCATCTGCTCAATTATTTCAATTAAAACATCCAGAAAGGAACACTGAGATCCATGGCACACCCTGTAGGAAACATCCTTGTAATTCTTTCAGAGACAATAGCCGTTGGGTTGCTAGGATACAATTCCAAGTAGAGTGATTTGTTGACTTACAAAGTATCTCTGGGAATGAGTTAGCATTAAGCTCTTAAAGGGAGGCAAGGTTTGCATGTTTTCATCCAAAAACTGATCCACTCCCCATCTAAACTCAATGAGGAAGTGGACTCAGTCTGTGTATCTCATGACTCTTTTTTCAGTATCCCAAACTAATATTGAAATATCTTCATTCCTATAGATATTTAGGGCTAAGAACCCTCTTTCTATTTGTAATACTTTCAGGATAGCTATCACCTTCTTTCCCAAATTATTTTCTTGCATCCCTTGAATCTCTTTTTGCTCTGGAACATGTCAAGGTGGAGAATGGAAGAGTGATTTTTTTGCCCTCTCTTCCTGATCGTCTGGAACAGTCTATTTAAACTTGCATGTGACTATGTTCTGAAAATTTTCTTATTAAGAGGCATATTTGCTGGAGCTCCCATAACTGGGCATAATTTCAGTTTTCTGCTGCCATTCTGGCAACAGAAGAAAAGGTGATCCATGCTGTTTGTGGTCTGGAGAGGTTGGTTGCTACTGTATCCTCTTTGCTGAATCTGGCTGCCCATTGTTTGTGCTGTCTGATACATTGGCTGGTTGTTGGACAGTCACTGACAGTTACTGTTGTTGGTATCATGCCTTGTCTGATGTAGGAAGAACTTTTCTAAGTGGTCCTCAGTCCTAATATATTACACATAGACTTTGTCATTCCCCTGTCGGATCCTGAATCTGTAGGGGAAGATGAGCTGGAACTGGAGCCAACAAAGATCGAGGGGGCAGCTTCGTTGGCCCTTCGTTGGGGAGAGTAGGGCCCGTCAGGCCAGGGCTTTCAAGTTTAGGATGGCTTGTAGGCAGGGAGGAATGGGGGCAGGATGACCAAGAGAAGCTAAGCAATGAACATGAGACACAGAGCTCAGGCGATGAGCAAGGACCACCCCCTCCTGAACCTTGAGCATGCAGAGTGGAGAGAAGGCGAGAACAGCGTAGACTGAGCCAACTACTCATGAGAGCCTCTTCACAAGGCATACCTGGGGATTTAAACTTCAGGAGACACTGTGGGAAGGGGCATTTGTCGGGAGCAAATGCTTAATTCCTGGAGTGTTTAGTGCCAATGTTTGAACTTTCTTGGAGTCCTTGCATTCTTTTTGGATTTCTGGATTACTTGCCATCCCCCCCTTGCTTCCTGGATTCTTCAACTTGCCTGATAGATATCTTGCTGTGTAGCCATGGTATTCACAGTGTTGGGCTGGACTATTTGCAGCCAGAGGCTGCTTGAGGTGTGTGTGTGAGAGATCACTTTGCTCTGGGACTTGCCAGAAATGTGGGAGTGTTTGGGGAAATTTGGAGCAATAAAGACGTGGTTTGAACTGCCAGCTGCCTGTGTAATCTCTGTACTGTGCCCAGGGACATCCCAGGTTTGTTGCTGGATTTCTGCATTCTATTACTTTGCGCAGTCATATATGGAGCCTGTCACTTTTATGCTTGGTCTGGCCCTTGTGAAAAGCAAACCAGGCTGTTTCATCCTGTCTGGCTGTGTTCTTTGACCTCTTATTTATTTTGCAATTAAGTCACACAGTGGCTGAAATGAGTCACTTTTGTTGCTACTTAATTCTTTTTCTTCAGCTATCCAACTGGAGTTCATGGAAAAGATATTGCTCCCTCATACTATTTAGAAAAGATGGAATTAATCCATTCCTAGTCTCCAATTTCAATGTTGCAACATTTGAAAGTTTGGATTTAATTTGAGCATTCCTGGCAAATTAAGTACTCTATAGTTTAACAGTCTTCTTACTTTCTTACCTAAAATGACAGATATGCTGAAGAATATGGCCTTGGGAGACTAAAACTCTCAAGTTAAGACCACCTTAACAAGAACAACGTTGTTTTTCATAATCACCATGACAATTGTAAGGCCAGATGATATGCCAATTTAGCTGCACACTAAGAAAATCAGAAACCTTCCTACAGTTGCAAGAAAAAGTATGTGAACCCCTTGGGATTACGTGGAGTTTTGCATGAATTGGTCATAAAATGTGCTCTGAACTTCATCTAAGTCACAACAATAGAAAAACACAGTCTGCTTAAAATAATACTACACAAACATTAGATGTTGCCATGGTTTAATTGAACATAACATGTAAACATTCACAGTGCAGGGAGGAAAAAGTATGTGAACCTTTGGACTTAATAACTGGTTGACTCTCCTTTGGCAGCAAGAACTTCAACCAAACGTTTCCTGTAGTTGCAGATCAGACCTGCACAACAATCTGGAGTAATTTTGGACCACTCCTCTTCACAAAACTATTTGAGTGTAGCAATATTCTTGGGATGTCTGGTGTGAATCGCTCTCTTAAGGTCATGCCACAGCATTTCAATCTGTGAGGTCAGGACTTTGACTGGGCCACTCCAGAAGGCGTATTCTGTGCTGTTGAAGCCATTTTTTTGTTGAATTACTTGTATGCTTTGGGTCATTGTCCTGTTGCATCACCCATCTTCTGCGGAGCTTCAGTTGGAGGACAGATGGTCGTACGTTTTCCTGCAAAATGTCTTGATAAACTCTGGAATTCATTTTCCCATCAATGACAACAATCCGTCCAGGCCCTGAGGCAGCAAAGCAGCCCCAAACCATGATGCTCCCTCCGCCATGTTTTACAGTGGGGATGAGGTTTTGATGTTGGTGTGCTGTGCCTTTTTTTCTCCACACATAGTGTTGTGTGTTCTTCCCAAACAACTCAATTTTGGTTTCATCTGTCCACAGTATATTTTGCCAGTAGTGCTGTGGAACATCCAGGTGCTCTTCTGCAAACTTCAAACGTGCTGCAGTATTTTTTTTGGACAGCAATGGCTTCCTCCGTGGTGTCCTCTCATGTACTCCATTCTTGTTTAATGTTTTCCTTATTGTAGATGTGTCAACAAAAATGTTAGCATGTGCCAGAGATTTCTGTAGGTCTTGAGCTGACCCTCTAGGATTCTTCTTTACCTCATGAAGCATTCTGCGCTGTGCACTTGCAGTCATTTTTACAGGACGATCATGCCTAGGGAGAGTAGCAACAGTGCTAAACTTTCTCCATTTGTAGACAGTCTGTCTTACCGTGGACACATGAACATCAAGGCTTTTGGAGATACTTTTGTAACCCTTTCCAGCTTCATGCAAGTCAACAATTCTTGACCGTAGGTCTTCTGAGAGCTCTTTTCTGCGAGGCATGGTTCACATCAGACAGTGCTTCTTGAAACCAGTAAACCCAAAACAGGTGTGTGTTTTTAAAGGGCAAGACAGCTGTCAGCAACACATCCAATATCATCACACTGATTGGAGTCAAGGTTGGCTCACTCCTGGCTCCAATTAGCTCTTGGAGAAGTCATTAGGCTAGGGGCTCACATACTTTTTCCTCCCTGCACTGTGAATGTTTACATGTTATGTTCAATTAAACCATGGCAACATCTAATGTTTGTGTAGTATTATTTTAAGCAGACTGTGTTTTTCTATTGTTGTGACTTAGATGAAGTTCAGAGCACATTTTATGACCAATTCATGCAAAACTCCACGTAATCCCAAGGGGTTCACATACTTTTTCTTGCAACTGTATACAGCTTCTCAACCAAAACTTAAAGGTAAATGATTTGGGAAAGAGCATCTTCTAAAATAATATCCTGTTTAGAGAATATTCTCCCTAGGGGTTTTTTTAATCGTTTCGGTTTTTTAAATTTTATTTTTGAATTTACACTATGTATTTCTATTTATTCCAATACTTGAGGGAGATGAATAGAATTATATACAATTATATACAATTATAATTAAAAATAAACAATTAAAAACTTAGCAAAATGTATTTATTCATTTTATTAGTTTTTTAAATACTGTAAGAGTGTAAGCTAAATGCATCTCCTCAGAAAGTGGATTCCATAATGGTTTTTTAAGCCAATCCTTTAAAAAATAGTTTGTTTGGCTTTTCATTATATTTTTATTACAAGTAGTCCTTCACTTACGACTGGTCATTTACAAACCATTCAAAGTTAGGACAATCTGAAAAAAAAGTTACTCATGACCAATCCTCAAAGTTACAACTGCCACATTAGACCCACCTCATGTGAACTCATTGCAGGTACTTGGCAACCAGCTCACATTCATGCCGGGCTGCAGCATCCCAATGAAGTGATTATATTTTGCATTTTTTTTGTCATTTTCTGCAAAAACACATATTAGATCATCTGGATTCAGACTTCTAACTATGCAATTCACTTAAAAACTACAATTCTCATAGCAACCATTATAAAAACAACCTTAAAATTGAATCTCGTTACATGATAACTCAACTTAGGGCCAGAAATTTAGGCTCAATTAAGGTTGTAAATCGAGGACTATCTGTACACACTGCTCTCAGAATATTTACACTTAAGAAATTGACCAATAAACAAGTCACAACTAACAAGAATCCATATATGCAAGGTAATATTGCAGCAAATGTATAATCTGAATGGAATCATATTTGATATGGTTCCTATGTATCAAGATGGTAGTGTAATCAGAGGTCCCGATTACGGTACTTAACTGCAGGCTGGAATCTTAATAGTTTTACCTAGAAAATGGAGAAGTCACCACAATAATTGATGGTACGATAAAATCAAGATAAGCTATTTTATATTACTAGTTAGTATATTACCAATCTCTCAAACAAGATTAGCTAGTATCTCTATGGACACAATATAAAGCATTATATTATTATTTTAAATTTCAGTTAAAAGTATAAGCACTCAGGTTAAGGAAATATAAATATTTTTAAAAAATCAAACGAATTGGATGACAAAATGAATATCAAAAAGAGCATGTCTAAACATGATGGAGAATCTTAGATCACTATTTGTAGATTTGTATTTCACCTTTCATTTAGTAGCTCAAGGTGGTATAGATAATATTGCGTACAACAGTAGCTCTTTGATATAGATTGTGCCATGAGTGACAGGCACAAGGTCACTCATGAACCTGTGGCTAAGGGGGGATCAGAATTTGGGTTTCCCTGCTTCAAGTCCAGCACTTTAACCACTACACTATACTTTCCGAATCCTTAAAGGCCATCTTTTCTAGTTACAACTTTCAGATGGATTTCTCAAGCTATAATTCTCATGTTTGAAGAAAACACAGATGGCATTACATTATAATTAATGAAGCTAAGCAAAATAGGCAAAATTGCTTAGCAGTTCCATTTCCATTAGTGTGTACATAATTCTAACTGAATATAACTTATTTGTTTAGATAGATCCATCTATACGATCTTCATTGTCATCCTCAGTGCAACTGTCTACTGTATGCAGAATGCAATATGAGTTGGTCACCAGGATCAGAGGTTTAGCTTTCAAAGTTTTCGGACTTGTGCTGGAGCCCATCCTCAGGAAACTTCTCTTTCTCCAGAATCCGTGTACTATGCATAATATTTATGTGGTGCCTGGTTTTGTGTGGCTTTGAGTTGTTAATTGGGGTGTTGATGGCTGGCTATTAAATCATTGATTGTTGTTTCCTTGTGCTGCTGTGTCCTTGGCTCCTAAGTAATGAATAAACTGGTGGTAAATCTGGACCCTGTTGAGAGGGTCCTGGAGAAAAAACATTATCTGGCTCTTTTCAATCAGATTTAAGGCCAAATCTGCATTGGTTGCACTCATGGTAGTAGTGGGAGGGAGGTTGTGCATCCATCCTTGCTCTCCTTGCTTGACTATGGCATCCTTTAGGGGTGACCTTTGGTGGGGGGGGGCGGGTTCACCTCTTTCTTCAGAGGCCAATTCCAATTGGTATTAATAGAGAGTGAGAGATCCAGTTCATGGACTCTCCTTTGTGGGGTGCAGCAGGGCTCGATGCTCCCTCCGCTCCTTTTTAACAGCTACATGAAACCGCTGGGTGAGATCATCCATCACCATAGGATGAGATATCATCAATATGCTGGTGATATCAGGATACATATCTCTGTCCTAGGTGAAGTGAGTGATGCAATGGTTGTCCTTTCGCAGTGCCTGGAGGATATGGGATGTATAACTGGGATATGGCGGGCAACAGACTTCCAACTGAACCCTGTTTAGATGGAGTGGCTGTGGATGGGCGCCCTTATATCGTTTTCATCTTGGGTCTTGGATGCACTACTGCTTACAGACCTGGTCTATAATTTGGGGGACCTCTTAGATTCACAGGACCTGCTCAAAGAGCAGGTAGCAGCTGTGGCCAGGAGTACCTTTCAGTGGTGGGATTAATTTTTTTTTTACTACTGGTTCTGTGGGCGTGGCTTGGCAGGTGTGGCATGGCTTGGCGGGCATGGTAGAGGAAGGATACTGTAAAATCTCCATTCCCTCCCACTCCAGGGGAAGGTTGCTGCAAAATCCCCATTTCCACCTGATCAGCTGGGACTCGAGAGGCAGAGAATAGATGGGGGAGGGGCCAGTCAGAGGTGGTATTTACCGGTTCTCCAAACTACTCAAAATTTCCGCTATCAGTTCTCCAGAACTGGTCAGAACCTGCTGAATACCACCACTAGTACCTTTGCTAAACTCCACACTGTGCACCAGTTATACGTTTCCTGGACAGGAAGGCTCTCTGCTCAGTTACTCATGCCTTGGTGATCTCCTGATTGGACTATTGCAACTTGCTCTACATGGAGATATGGAGCCCCACTTTTTCATTCCGCTCTTTTCACTTTCATTACTACAGTTAATAGATTTCCATTTCTAGCTATCAAAGTACTGTCATTAGCATAGTGCAGGTTATATTTCTTCCAATTTTAAACCCCTGATCATTATTTTCTAATCCAACTTCCTTCAATATGTACTCCACGCATAGGTTGAATAAATAGAATATGCAGCAGCGTGAGCAGTTTGGTGGCCTAGTGGTGAAGACACTCACCTCCCACTTGGAAGGTTGGAAGCTCAATCCTATATAGTGGCAAATGTTTTTCCCTTAGGGTGCAAAGAAAAATTATCTGCTGCAATCTCCACATAGGTGTCAGAAAGCGCATCTGCGCCATGTAGCTGCTCTAGGAACCAGAATATAAATTATGCAAGTAGGTAATAATCTTAATAGGAAACAATATTTAAAGAAGCAGTGATCAGCATTATTAAAGTAAAATTTTGATTTATAAATGTATTTTCATTTATATTTTGGGCCACAGGTTTTTTTTTTAAATTTAGTATGGCTTTTCAGAGTTAAGGTTTGATATTTATTTATTCTATTGTTCCATAATTTAAATTTAAATCAAATTTTATTTAAATTTTAAATAATAGAATGCACATTTCAAATAGGGTCAAAGGCACTACATACCGGTAAATGTTAAGTAAAATAGAATTATCAATTTGAGCAATTTTTTATTTAGATTAGAATTATACAAATTATGGTTTTCTAAGTCTCTCAGACACATTTGAAATACTGATCGACTAATTATTTTCTGTTACCTTGAAAAATTTTGAAATTATTCTGCAACGCTTTGAATACTATTTAATCAGATATCTCCAGAAGGTGGTGCTGTATTATTTGACAAAAAATTCTTCAGAATTCAATCCTTCTCAACAGAAATTAATGCTTACAAATGACACTAGCATAACAAAGGTTTTTTGAGGAACACTTCAACCCTGATATTTTATTTTCAATTAAATTACTTTCCAACCCCCACAAACAAAACCATTTTTGAATAAAATCAAACATTAGTAATTTTTATTACAAACAGAATATTACTGCTGAGAATCAACCCTGAGAATCAAATTTCAGTACCAAAACAGATTGATAAGCAAAGTAGAAAAACAAGTAAAAATTGAGCCAGTTAATATCAGCTGATTACATTCCAATAATCTACTAATGCAGTTTGATCTTATACACAACAGCAAAATTAAATCTAGTCTGAATATAGTACTATAAATGTAAAAATAAAATTCAATAACCACAAGTAGGTATCAACAGCATGAGTCAAATGCCTCTAGAATAATTTTTGCTGCATTTTCTGCAGATATGGTTTATTTGATTTGATTTGATTTGGTATTCTATGGTTGCTGGGAGTTGGGTGGCACATGAATTTAAAAAATTATTATTATGGTTGGTTGCAGTCAGCAAGATGTTTACACTCGATTTGGCATTTTTATTCATCTATCGAGTCCTTCCCAAGGATCTGGGATAGGCAGATGTTGTTGTTTGATGGTTGTTATTACTGAAAAGTAGATTTTGAAGGATTGAGTAGTTTACTATTTGTATGGTTATTGTACAGTATTATTCTTAATGTTTTAATTTTTAAACAGCAAAATGATGTTGATATTGTGATTTAGAAGCATTGGATACAATTAATGCTTGTTCTACATTTAATATAACTAATTTATTATTTCACAGATAAGACAATTATTTTGGAACTTAATGGAACTGCATTTAAGTTCCAATATTGAGTTGTTTCGAACGATAATTTAAAATGGAGGGGGGGAAAAAGATGCCACTCACCTGGAGGGTTTTCATGGTTTGGCATTAATACTACAGCTTCTTTTTCACAACAAACTTCTTCTTCATCAGAAAGAACCAAGAAAGCTTCTTTGGGCAAACTTTCATTGCTTTCATGTTTAGATGGAGAATTTAAAGAATTTGCTACCTTTTCTTCTGAACATAAGCTAGAAGTCTCTACAGGAAGCAGGATGGATTGAGAGAAACAATTTAATGCATTTGCTGGGGCCAGCTTTTCTAAAATTGGAATAATTTCATCTGTTTCCATTCTAGCTGCATTTCCCAACATATTCTCAGTTGGTGGTTCTTCTACAGTTTTCTGAGCCATAGTCTCTACAACATCTGCAGATTTGATTTCATTCTTTGAACCTTCAGTTGTATTCAAACTACTAGATATTGCTTCCTCATCAACGTTCTCTTTTACAACAGCTTCCTCTGCATTATTTTTTTCCTCCATAGATAGTTCAGGAGTAATAGCCAACTCATTTGTTTCTGCTGGTTCTACCATTTGGTCATTAATGTTACTTTCTTCTTCAGTATGACTTGATGAGGATTTCTGATCCAAAGTATCAGGTACACAAAGATCTTGATAATTCAGGTCCTCTTTTATAGTGATCTGTTCCTGGATGTCATGGTCTTTATGACATTCAAGTACTTGACTTTCAGATCCAGGGCTCAAAGGTGGGTTACTATTTTCATGATGTTGCTCAGAAACAACGTTTTCAGGAGATAAAGTTTCAAATTTTGCTGTTAAGTCACCATGCTGGTTGTCCTTGTTATCTGGAATTTTGACATCAGTGATTTCATCAGATTCTATTTTATTGTCTTCAGGATCAAGGCATACATCTTCTAGGCCATTCACCTCTCTTTCCTCAATGCAGTCAGGATTTAATAAAGGAGAACTGATATCTGAATCCCCATTTTCATGTTTTCCATTTAAGAGTTTCAGATCAGCAGTCTTCAAAAAATCTTCTTTCACTTTATATACACTTTCAAGCTGTTGTCTGTCACTTGCTCGCATGGTTTTACGGGCCTTAAAAACTTTTTTTTGAGGTTCTTCACTGTTTTCCATCTTGATTCTTAAAAATAGTTTTAGGATAAAAAAGAAAAACAAGGAAAATCCATCAGTAAAAATCTAATATTAAGTACAACAGGTTTGTTATTGATTTACCAATGACTGTCACTGGACCTTGTGACTGGCACAGAATCTCTTTTTATTTCAGGAAGTTATTAAAATTTGATCATGAAAATAAAAGTACTGATGGCACCATATTGAAATCACATTACATAAATTGTCATCTTTCTAGTTCAATTGAGATAGCAAGTCTGTAAAAATTGGTAGAGATTACAGGTAGTCCTTGCTTAACAACCACAGTTAGGATCAGCAACTCTGTTGATAAGCAATGCAGTTAAGTGAGACATCACATGACTATGATGGATTTACAATTTCACTTCTGCTGCCAATTTACCCATTGGTGGTTAAGTGATTTGTGATTTTACTGCCGGATTCTCCATTGATTCTGCCTGTTGGAAGCCAGGTGTGAAACACGCAAATGGAACCACATGATTGCATGGTAAATGTGACTGGTTGTAAAGTTACTTTCTCAGTGCTCTCATAACTTCAAATAGTTGCTAAATAGGGCAGCTGTTAAATGAGGTCTACCTGTGCCTTCTCCAGTAGCAATGTCTAACTTGGAATCTTTTCAATAGGAACACCCACAAATCTTAAGAGATATGTCTTACCAAGAAGAAACAATTTCTGAAATTGTTCTGAAACAAGTTCTGAAACAGCTTTATTTTTGCTTTTTAAAGTTCTACAGTTCAGAACCATATAACAAATTAGGAGCTAGGACTAGGCAAGTACCATATTTTTCAGACTATAAGACACTCCAGACTATAAGACACACCTAGCTTTTGGGGAGGAAAACAAGAAAAAAAAAATCTGCCTCTGCCTCCTAGCAATTTGCCTCCTTGCAGCAAACAGGCTGGTCAGCTTCACCACAGCCTAATTTAGCACGAGCAGCTGATTGGCAGTTGGATCTGCCTCCTGGAATACTGCCTATCAGCTGTTCCAGGCTGCGGGGATTGCCACTGCCCATCACTGCTGCCACCTATTGCCACCTCCGCACATCCTATTTTTTTGCTTCCACACATTCCATTTTTTTGGCCTCTGCGTGCCCCATTTTTGGCCCATTCCAGGTGGCCAGGATAGGCAGCTGCGATCCCCGCTGCCTGGAATGGCCGAAAATGGGGCATGTGGAGGTAGCGATAGGCAGCAGCGTTGGCAATCTCTGCAGCCTGGAACAGCTGATAGGCGGTATTCCGGGAGGCAGATCCTGCCAATCAGCTGCTCATGCTAAATCGGGCTGTGCTGAAGCTGATCAGGCTGTTTGCTGCAAGGAAGCAAGTTGCTGGGAGGCAGAGGCCGAAGGGTGGGGCTGGCGGGTGGGTGGGCCTTCAACATTTGCTCTATAAGACGCACTCACTTTTTTTGGGGGGGGAGTGTGTCTTAGATACCGAAAAATACGGTAAATCTTGCTTTGTTTTGCAAAAGCTTACATACAGTATTTGCCTATGCATAATACAATTCATTTCATAAATATTAAACATTTATGTCATCTACCAGAAGAAATTATTTAAATCACTGTCACTTTTACTTGATGAAAAGTTTTGTCAATACTGATGTAGTTTTCAGTGCAAGTAGTTTCTAAATGATACTCCAAAGTGTCCTTGCCTTCATAATTCAGAACTTTTCCTTCTCTTTCTTAATATTTTTTTTTTGAAAAGCAAGTTCATTGCTATATGTCAACAAAGTTAGGTATTAGAATAGCTGCTCTGAATTAACCCATACTCATGAAGTAATATTAGTATTTAAAAAGGTTAACTGCTTTCCAGTTCAAATGTATTTTACCTGGCAACAGAGGAGACAGATCATGAAAAGACAACAATATACTGTATGAGACTTAAGACATGTTACAAGCATTTCAGAAGGCCATTTCTATTACAGTCTCAAAAGAAAAGTGTTTCCCTAACAAATATAACCCAGTTTAGAAAAAAATTATATAAGCAAATAATGTTTACTGTTAAGCCGTTTTGCATAAGTGTTGCCTGCAAGGTAATTAGGAAATCCTTGGCGTTGGTATCATGTTCTAGATGGACTATAGACTTCTGTTCTGAAACATGGCTCAGACATTGCTCAACAGTCCGTCAAAATGCAAATGCACACTTGTATAATGAATTCTGCATTGCTATGTCAAGAATACACAAGGAGAAATACACATTGATGTTTTGAAATAACAGGCAATTTTCATACACTTTCATAATCTTACTTTTGGTTAAGATTATATTTCTTCTTTCTTTAAAGTATTTGCTGGACTGCTTAAGTGTCTTAATAAATATTTGCTAATTTATGTACTCCATTTATGTCCTCAGCAAATTAACAAAAATTCTACACTTAAAAAAATTACATTATATTACACACAAGCTGAATTATATCTGTATTAAAAGGCAGTGCTCACATTCTTTGTTTTAGTTCCCCATTTTATTAAGAAAAAGTAAAAACTATAAGTCGTGAATAAGACTTCAAGAATTATAATTTGTATAATGGTTGCCACTTAGACTAAGCATAAAACAGGAGGAATAATGGTAGGTAACAACAGCAATAATATTCCTTCTATTTTTTTGAGTTCTTGCAGTATCAGAAGCATACTCAAGAGGGAGTTAGAAGTACTCACAAATTTGTGTGACTTATCATACAGGAAAAAATTAGCAGCTGTGCTTTGTTGTTACCAAGCCGTTTCCTGTGAAAATTTTATCTTACACTATTGGCTCGAGAATGCTAATCCTGACCCACCAGTTAAGAACATGAAATCTCAGTTCTGCCCAGCAACAAGAAAATCAAATAAAACTGAACATTTAGACATTGCCTGAAAAAAAATATAATTGCTGAATATTTAGAAAATGTATAATCTTTTGCAGTATTTTGAAATATCCTTCTTCAATATATAATGTTAAGGGTAATTGTAGCAGTAAGATTGGAAATTGTTGAAGTTTCCAAATAACAGGTTATGAAACTGAATCTAGTTCTGAATTTTTTGATTTCAGTATCAAATAGTATACATTTCCTTTAACCAACACAAAAATAAACTACTTGCATTCTGTGTTAGTTTCCGAGTAACTACCATAAAACCATAAAATCTTTTAGATAATTGCTAAAGCGCTAATACACAATTACAAGCTACTATAAAGCCTATGCAAATCAACTGTGCTATATTAATCAGTTGTGGTTTAGTGCTATTGTTATTATTGGCATATTCTCTCAAATACTTTTTCAATTTATACTTTTAGTTTGCTAACCATCTTTATTTCCTATAGTTTGGATTTCCTATATTTGGATTTTAAATAAATCACCATCTCAGCAGGACATTTGCTTGGTTGCATAAGCATTCCTTTGGTTTTATAAAGATGATAAATAGCCTTCAGGGTAGTATAATGGGAACCTGTGTTAGTATAGTAATCAAAGCATGAGTTCTTAAATTTGTAATACAATTTCCTAAAATGATAAATGACTACATGCAACCCCACTCATGAATAAAGCCAAAAGAAATAGATTTCTTGTGAATGATTTAGACATCTCTCAAAACTTGTTCCAAATTTTGCTGTTGTTTAAGGCTTGCCCAAGCATAACAGGAAATTTTGACAATGCTCTCTTACTGTGCCTCCATTAAGAAACCTATTTTAAAGCAGCAAATAAATATTTGATACTAAAATCGCATTTGTTTTTAACTAAGGTGACAATAAGCCTATCAAAAGCAAATACGCAAAACTACGCATATTTACATTTTAGCTGCTCTTATGTTTAACTTTATAATTATATTTGATATCTTATCTTTTTATGCCACCAAGTGTCACCCTCTGGAAACACAAGGGAAATTACATAGAAATACATCAAAATTCAAAATTTCTGTATTAAAAAAGTAGCATTTATAAACCTCCAGAAAGCAATGATACATTATAGTACAAGACACATTTTTAAACTTAAATTTTTCTACTGATTTTCCAGAAAATTGTTGACTGTTTTTTGAGAAGATTTCATTGATAGAAATGAAATACATCTGCTTGTATGTGCACAACCACAAACAATACTGGCTTATACCAAGCCCTGTACAAAATAATAAATGTGGATCAAATAGATACAGTTCAATTTTGGGAGACTTCACAAATCAAAATTTGGTTACAGTACAGATTTATCTCCCCTCACCATGGACCCAATTAACCTACAGATTTACCTTTGGCATTTATTTGCCATTTAAAAATGACAATATCTTTTCTGAGTATATAAAAACATGTCCTAACAAGAAGCCCCTGAAGCCATGCTGCCATATTATCAGCAAGCCTAATAAGAGAATCTATACATAAACAAGACATAACAAGTCTGATGTCAGACAAATTACTGAATATTAGTGCAATTCCATTGGTTGGCAACTAAAGACTGGTTTGTACAAGCCCAGCAGTACTAGAGGCTGAGAATCAGCAGGAAGCAGGAAAAGATCTGCCTGGCAACAAGGCTAAAAATAGCACACCTCCTAAGCATTAGCACTACTGTGTGAAATCAGCAGAGCTTCATGAAATCTTCCTGCCTCTATCCATATGCACAATGGAGTGCTCTTGATAACAAAGTTTAACTATTATGCTGTCCCACAACAGAGCCAGATTAGCACATACGAGTTAAGCATGTAACTATTTTTCATGCAGTCTTCTTTACGCATAGAACACATTTTGCCTATTATTTCTTTTTAGTCTTAAAAGACAGGAAATATAGCTCTATTAGAAATAGTTAAATTCAACTGTAAATTTTTAAAAATATGATTATTCTGTTTTCATCCACCATTAAACTATACATATAATGCTAAAAATATATACCTACTTATAATTTCATAGGGAAGCATTTGACAGGGTTGACTAAAAATATTAAACATCTGCAAAATTGCCCATTTTTTCATTTAATAAAACCCCAATGCTTTTGAGAAACCTTAGTGGAAAGAGACCCTTGCCTTCCATGATGCATAATAATTCGTACCTCAAAGCAGTGTTTCTCCTTCCATCTTTAAAAAGTATTAACAAATCATTGTACTTCAGATTAAAAGTATTTCTACTTGTTTTAAATTGTTATCTAAGCACATACAAAATTAAGTCAAGCAAAATGAGCTTCACTTAAAAAACATAATGTAAACAGACATTTAAAAATCAAATATATATAGCAAATGGAATGTAAAGACTCTTTATCTGAACAGCAAGTTCAGTAACATTGATATATGGAGAAGGAGAAACATGGTGGTTAAACACAATCTCTCTCCCCTTAAATAAAAGCAATTATTACTCAACAATAGCACCCATATGTCACATGACTAAAATCTCAAATCCCAACATCTCTAGTAAAACAATATCTCTTAATAGTATTGGAAATTATTTTATTTCTACTTGATATCTTGAAGAGCTGACTGCTGGTATGCATGCCAGCACTAAGATAAACATTGATAATTTGGCTCAATATAAGAATTAGTATATCAAGCAGTGCACTGACTTACCAAAGAGGCATTTGCATGATACAATAAAGCATTCAATGTTAATTAACATGAAGTTATGGATTGCATTTTAAATCCTATTTTGAACACTTCTATCCGTAGAAGTGTAGAGCAGATTTGAAGTGGCCACCAAATTTTTGATTTATCAAACTGGAATTGGAAACCAGTAAGTAACTGTTATTTTAAAATGTCATTGTTAGAAATGGTGCCTGCTACTAGTCATTTAGAACATTTCATTATGGAGGAACAGTTGACAATGGTTAAGACATCAGGATTTGGCATATTGCACAAACATTTTCACTCTTTCAGTAAGCGTGAGAATATAACATTTTAAACATTGGTAATTAGCCAATTTTATTCAATCCTTGTTATTCATAGGCTTTCGTTCTTGAAAAACCTTTTGGAAATGGAAGCAGTTATTGAAAAACCATTCCTGGTGAGATGACATCATCTTTAATCATAATATGGAGATACGTGTTAAGAAAAGAACAAAATTTCCCTTAGTGTAGCTCATGTCAGTACTGTGTGGTAAAGCTCTCAGACTTTTTTCCCTACAGTCCATGGCCATGTATATTGAGACGTTTGAAGAAAAATGTACATTTGTATAGAAGTGAGTAAGTGAATCAATGGAAACAGAATGCTTAGAAAACAAAGATTGAGCCTAATGACAATGGGTTTTCCTTCCTGGTTATTAATACTGTTGTTCATAAGTTTTAAAACCCATCATCTAGATTTATTCTTTCTGTTGATTTAACACATAATAAATGAAATCTCACTCTCTTTATAAAAGCTTAGTTGTCAGTATTCAAACCAATGGAAAAAAGGTTACCCCCATTTTTATTTTGCCTGCAACTTACTGTATAATTGCCATTGGTCCTGACTGATGCTTCTTGTTTTTTCTTCAACGAATTGGTCATGCAATTTGGACCAAGAGGTATGTATATATAGATGTGCATATGACCACAGATAAGCAGTATTAAGATGAAAGTTATACAATACTGGGCTACACACTTGTCAATTCTGAGAGGTGGTAATAAGAAAATCCCAGCTGTAAAGGAAAGCCTGGGTTTACTCTAATGGATTCAAGTGGAACATTGTTTTACTTGTCCATAAAGAGAAATAGAATTACAAGTCTGTATTTACAAGTAGCAATATAATTGAGAGACAGAATATTATCTTATTTATACATCTAGCTGGCCTAAACCATGACACCCTGTTTAAGAGTCTACTCCAAAGGCGTGTATATTTAGACCTGGTCTGTGGTTATTTGTAAGTAATATTTTTCTGAACTATACAACCAAATTATGGAACAATAAGCAATAATCATCTAGCTGGGACCAGCAAGACCTAGTCTCTGCTTCTCTATCTAGTCTGGCTAGACCCCAATTGCAATGTACAACATGGATATTAAAAGATAAGACCATTAAAAGATAAGAGCATGAGTTCTAACGGTTTACGCTAACGCCACTAATTAAATAATTGGTGAGTTGCTTAATCATATCATTATATTCATAATATTCACTAGCCTTAAGATTTTGATTTACAAATGAATTGTTTAGTTATGTAATATTGATAAACTTTGAACCTTTTCAAGCTTCGTTACTATGAAAAAATGGATAAACTAATAGACTAATGGTGAGGTCTCCTTAATAAAGTTTTGTCAAGTTTTCAACACCAAGGGAAACTCTTGTTCTACAAAATTTTTTAAGATTTATAATTTAGAATTTTAAAAACATTTAATTTTTTTTAACATTTTGGTGTTTTCTTTTAGCAAGTCCAAGTTATTTTTATTTTATATATATTATTTCTTTATCAGCGAAATATAAATTTGGTGTGTGTGTATATACATACATACACACACACACAATAATAAAATTATTATTTTACTTTTAAAATAATAAAAAAATATTAAAGATGGTTTTTAAATTATTCAAAGCTTCAATCTGTAATCTTAAATATATTCATGACGTAGACTTCTATCAAAGGTAAATTAGAATAATGAGATGAAAACATTTCTCCCTTTGGTCACATGCAGTTTTAAGCTTCTTCTGTTACTGTTGGATTTATTCTACAATGCTGACACTATCATTATTCTTGTTCAATGAATGCTGTTTCCCAAACATGTCATAGAATTAAACACTAGAAATAATGAACAAATGTTTTACATGTTCACATATATATCAACACTGAAAAGACAATGCTATAGAAGCTATGCCAAATATTTTGTACAATATGAAATTAAAGATGATTTCCATTTACTTATCTAAGATATATAAACTGATGTGTTTTTAATTGGACATAGGCAAAAAAAACCCTAAAATGCTGATTATTAGTTTTAAACTAAAATTCTTTATTCGGTTTTTAATTCTATTAGGAATGTATCACTGTAGTTCCAAAATGTACTAATGCAGACTTGAGAGCTAGAAACTTTAGAGTAAATCTCCAATCTTACAGGATGCTTCAATCTAGAGATTAAGCAAATTCTTCCTGGTATGGGAGGAAATCAATCACTTTTTCAAATAATGTCTGACAATCTAATTATATATATTTAATACTATCAGACATAAAACAAAATGAAAAATAAAAAACCCATCACTCTTTCTGTTCTGTTGAAACTGCAATTATATTTAGCGATAAAAATATGGGATAAAACTATAGCCAAACTCTTTTTATGAGAGGCTCACTAAACATGCTCACAATCTCATCACAGATACATCTATGTCAATTACTCCATTAAATAATCAATCTGTGGCTATCTCCAACAATCCTAAACCCTCAAAAATACTGTCACATAACCTAATCAGCTTTTTAAATCTTGAAAGTATAATTAAATTAAACTATAATTAATTAAAAACTTATAAACTTATAAATATATTTTAAAATATTATGAAATTACTTTTCTTACCTGGAGACAGCTTGACACTCATCAAACGAACTTCCTCTTCAGTTTAGCTGCTTATTTATCAAAACAGTAGAAGAACACTTCTAGGTCAGCCATCTTGAGAACAGGCTTTATTTGTCTTTACATAAGCAAAATATATTGCATGTTTGTTGAACCTGCCTAATGCATAATTTTTCATTTAACTATCCATTTTTGGAAAAACGAATGCCAAGATTTTTATTTATACAACAAATGCTCCTAGAGGAATCATATTAGCTCTCAAATACAGTCTAAAAATGTCAGCTGCACTAGAAAGCTTTTAGAGTGAGATTATTGGCGATGCTTGCTGCAGTGCTACCAGTTGCCTCCACAGAAATGTGTGCAATGTGATGTCTCCCTTATAACATGCCACAGCAGAAAAAATGCATATTGTAACACAAGAGAAAACAACACATAAATTTAGCAATTTAAATTTTGCATACAAATTTAAAATTTTGTTCTTTTTTGCATTATTTTAATAACTACTTTTTTAAAAAATATCTATTTTAAGTATTTATTTTTATTCCCCTTCCATCAGAGCAAAAATATTGCTTGGATATTCCAGATGGGGTAGACTCTTTACTGCCTACCTGGTAGTAGAAATGTAGATAAAACAAGCATCTATTTCCTACAGTAACTGCAGTAAGATGCTGCTAGAAAATGTTTACTATGTTTTATGTTCAAGGATGAATAGTTCTAAACAGAACTGAAAGTTCAGTGACAATTTGCCTCAATCAAAATAAAAAATATCAATATTTTCAATATATAATATATTCAATATATAATAAAAATAATTTGACTGTTCATATATTTTATATATTTAGATAACCTTAATTTAGAAATTATTGTAAATATTTTATTTATTCTTTGGAACTTTTAAAATCTAGTATGTCATCAAGTTTGCATTGGATTATAAATAAAAGTCAAAGCTATTTTAATTACATATGACTTAAAACATGGCTATTTTAATTAAGTAAGACTTAAAACATGAATAATTCTCCATTTTCAGGACGATCTATTAACCTAGTTCCTCAGGAAAATTTTCCCTAAAACAGAGCTGAAATTCCTGGTTGACCACAAGCTTGACATTCTTCCATTCCTCTCCCCAATTAAGTTTTATATTCCAGAACAGCAGTGTGAACAAATACCACTAAAGCTTGCTAAAGTTGCCACTGCGTTTCCTACTCTAGCTGAATTTTAATTGTAGCTGAATTTTAAGATACTATCTTTACACTACTTTGGCATTTTATTTATCTTACCCCTGCTGATTGAGATCAAACCTCTGTATGCATAATATGAATCATGGGATACTCATTTAAGTAAATGTACAGTCTACCGGTGAAAACGGGGTAAAATGCATAATATACTGTCTCCTGCCTAAGAAATATGTATAATATTAACATATATTTTAAAGCTAAATCATAGAATTATAGAGCTGGAAGGGACCTCAGAGGTCTTCTAATCCAACCCCTTTGCTCAAGACAGAAGTCTTATAGCATCCCAGTCTAATGGTTGTGCAGTCCATTTTGGAATAGCTCCAGTGATGGAGCATCCACAACCCTAGGAGGCAACCTGTTCCACTGATTAATTGTTCTGTCAGAAAAATTCTCCTTACTTCTAGACTGGATCTCTTTTTAACACGCTTCCACCCATTACTTCTTGTCCTGCCCTCTGGTGTCTTAAAGAAAGAGTGTTTGTCTTACCTGAAAGCTTCTTCTCATCGTGCTGAAGGATAATACAATTCGTGGGTGTTCCTTGCTTTGAGGCTGTCAATCATTTCTTTAGTCCTGCCTCCTCCTACTGCACATGCCCAGTTTTGAAGAAGGCTGATTGAGTGACTTTTGGAGTTCTTCGGTACTGTTACTGATCACTACTGGACTTAGGACCTGACAGTTGCCAGGATGGGATTGTATTATCCTTCAGCACGACGAGAAGAAGCGTTCAGGTAGGACCAACACTCTTTCTCCGTCGTGCTGACAGGATAATACAATTTGTGGGACATATCAAAGCTGACTGTCCTAAGGGTGGGACAAAGTCTGGTCCTGGGTTCCCGCCTCTGTATGTACTCTCTGAAGTACTCTTCTGCCAAAGGCTGTCTCTGCTGATGTGAAAGCATCCAGCTTGTAGTGTCTGATGAACGGCGACGGAGAAGACTACGTTGCCACGCTACAGATGTCCTTGATGGAAGCTGGAGTATTCCACACCGCCATTGTGGCCATGCTCCTCGTTGAATGGGCTGTCACTCGTCCAAGCAGTGGCAACGACTGCAGTTCATAGGTCTTAGTAATGCATGCTCAAATCCACCGACCTATTGTCAATGGTGAAATCTTATTGCCCAATGAGCTTGGACTAATTGAAACGAACATTGACTCTGTCTTTCTGATAGAAGCTGTTCTCTTTAGATAGATACGTATCGCCCTTTTAATGTCCAAGGAGTGCCACTTCTTTTCTAACGCATGTACCAGCCTAGGACAAAAATCCCGCAGTAATATCTCCTGTGCCCTGTGGAAGGTGGAGTTCACCTTTGGTAGAAAGGTGGGATCTAGCCGTTATATTACCCTACTTGGGTGAAATACACATAGATCCTCTCTTATGGACAGGACTGCCAGTTCAGATATTTGTCTGGCGGAAGTAATTGCCACGAGGAAGACTACCTTCCAGGTGAGGAAGCTGTAGAGCGTAATGATTTGAATGGTTCTACCATTAATCTTCTCAGGATCCTTGTCAGGTCCCATGTTAGATATCTATGAACCACTAGGGGTTTTAGGTTGGTTGCTCCTCTGAGGAAGTTGTGCACCAGTGGGTGCCAGATGATGGACCCCAACCTCCCGCTGCCCAAGACTGATGCTATCACTGCTACCTGTCTACGTAAGGTATTGGGAGACAGGCCTTCCTGTAGGAATTCTAGAATTTGTATCACTGATACTGTGGTTGGTTCGATATGTGTTTTATCACACCAACCACAGAAGGCTCTCCATGTGGTGTCGTAGATCCTGTTGGTTGACGGCCTTCTAGAGGCCTGTATTGTCTGAATAACCTTGGTGAGACATTTGGGCTGACCTAATCTAGCACATTCAAGTGCCAGAAGGTCAGTTGAAGCCACTGCAGTTCTGGGTGTAGCAGATCCTGCTGGCTGAGACATCCTATGTCCGTGGGAATCCTCCACTGTCTGGCCACCGACAGGTTGACCAGATCTGCGAACCATAGCCATCTGGGCCAGTGTGGTGCTATGAGCAGGATCTCTGCCCTCTCCTCCACTATCTTTCTGATCACTTTCGGGATCAATGGTAGTGGTAGGAATGCATATAGCAGTCCCCTTGGCCATGGGCTGCAGTGAGCATTGGCTCCTTCCGCTCCTTGTGTCGGGAATCTTGCACAGAATCTTGGCAACTGCATGTTCGTTTTGGATGCAAAAAGATCCAGGACTGGACTCCCGAATCTTTTCGCCAACTCCTAGAATAGGTCAGGATGTAGGCGCCACTCTGAGTGGTCGACCCTTGTTCTGCTTAGCCAGTCTGCCTGTACGTTTGCTGACCCCAAGATGTGTTCTGCTCTGAGTGAGAGGAGATGCTTCTCTGCCCAGAGGCCCAGGCGTTCAGTTTCTTGCATGAGTGCTTTGGAGTGTGTCCCCACCGGCTGTTTATGTGGGCCTTGGTGGTCATGTTGTCTGTCAGGATGAGTATGTCGACCCATTGCGACCCTTTGGAACCCTTTTTTAATGGCAGGTGAGTCGTCCTGAGTTCCAGTCAGTTGATGTTGTTCTTGAGATCCGCTGGGGACCACTGACCCTGTGCTATCTGGGACTGGCAATGTGCCCCCCAACTGAATAGGCTGGTGTCTGCTGTGATGGTCAGACGTTTCGGCTCCTTGAAGCCACACCCCCTTGTTATGGCCTGTGACCTCTACCACTGAAGTGATTGCCTCACCTTTGGTGGAACCCACACCCTGATCCTGGCGTTGCTCCTTCCTGATCTCTGATGTGGTAGGAAGAACCATTGTAATGTCCTTGCGTGCAGGTGTGACCAGGGCATGATTGCTATGCGGGACACCATTTTGCCTAGGAGCTGCAGTAGCAGATCCAAAGACACTGTTTGGGCTGTTAGGAGCTGATCCACCAGTGCCTTTATGCTCGTTTGGCGTTCCTGTGACAAATACACCTCACATGAGGTGGTATCTATGACCGTTCCCAAATGTAGCAGTCGATTGGTTGAAGTCAACTGGCTCTTGTCAAAGTAGACGGAAAATCTGTGCTTCTGCAGTGCTTGTATTGCTGTTTCCAAATCCTCCTTTGCCCTGGCCTTTGTTGAGAACTATATCAATATGTCATCCAGGTAGCATTGGATGCAAACCGGAACGGTTCTGAGATGTGCTGCCACTACTGCCAATACTTTGGTGAACGTTCTGGGTGCTGAGGATAGCCCGAATGGGAGGGCTCTGTACTGGTAATGCCTGCCGGCATAGCAGAATCTTAGGAATTTCTGATGATCTTGAAGAATGGGAAAGTGCAGATATGCCTCTGTGAGATCTATCAATGTTAAAATGTTCCCCAGTATTCTCAAATGTTCCCCAGTATTGACTGGAGGGGCTGCATTTTGAATCTTTTATATACTATGTGACATTTTGATCGTTTGAGGTTTAAAATTGCTCTCCACTCTCCCCCCCAAGCCTTTGGCACCAAGAACAGGATTGAGTAGAAGCCTTGTCCCCATTCGTCCTGAGGGACAGGTTCTATGGCCTGGATGTCCAGCAAATGTTTAACTGCTGTCTCCATGATGTTCCTTTTTATCCTGTCCCTTGATATTGGGCACCTTCTGAAGGAGTTCGGGGTGTGTGTGTGTGTGTATAGAAATTCTAGTGCTAGACCTCGCTTTACTGTGTTCAGGATCCAGGCATCCCCTGTTATTGTCACCCATCGGTTGGCAAATAAGCCCAGTCTTCCGCCAATAGGTGGTTTGCTCTTGCTGTCACTTGTTGCGTCGGAAGGGCCTATTGATTGAACTTCTCCCAGGAAATGAACCTCTCCCAGGAAACCGTTGTCCTGTCTTGTCTTTAAATCCGGCTCTGTCAGATTGACTGGTCTGGCCGTATGTGTGGAGCCTCTGGTTCTGCTGGTAACCAAAACCAGCATTTGTGGCTGGAAAAGGCTGCCTTCTATGGACTCGCCAAATAGCCTGTTCCCCTTGACCGGGGCAGAAGCTAGCTTCCATTCATGTTTTACCTCCACCTGCCAATGGCGGAGCCAACCCAAGCATCTTGGAACTACCGAAGCTCCGATGACTTTGGAAGTGTACTTAGCGCCATTGAGAGTGGCACCTGCTATAAATTCCAGTGTAGCTATTTGTTAAAATCCTGTTGTGATCGGACATCACCAAGTGGTGCCTTGTCCTGCGTCTCATGAAGCCAGACCAGAGCAGCTCCGCTGAAAAATGAGGCAGTTGTGGTAGCTTTGACTGCCCATGCTGCTGCTTGGTGGACCTTATGCAGGGTCTGCTCTGCCTTCTTGTCCTCTCCTTTCAAGCCCTCCTCTGCCTCATTGGCTAGGATGGTTGAGGATGTTGAGGCAGCCACTGGGCCATCAATTGTTGGAGGTTGTAGAGACTCTGCAAATTCCAGCTCTACATTATAGATCTTTTTGTTCCCATCTGGCATTGGGAAAATCACTGGTTGGACCATTTGTCCATGCACCATCTCTCTGAACAGTTCGGAAGAGGGAACAGTCTCGCATTCCACCGTTGGTCTTGCAAAAAGCCTATCCTTTGGATTTGTCATAGATGGTTTTATCCTAGTTGTCATAGGGTCAGTGCCCATGTCAGTTGCTGCCATGGCATGTTTAACAAAAGCTTGAACAGGCTTGTTCAAAATAGACCTTTAAATGCTGGAGTATCTTCCACGGTTTCCTTTTCATCAGAAAATTCTGTCTCCCTTTGTTCCTCCTGAAATTGAAGCCTCACTTGGAGTGGATGAAATGCAGGAGTTAAACCTGTGTAATGCCAGGCCCCCTTTTTGCCTCCTTGTTGGTAAAGGATGATCCTGTTCTGATATTCTCTCAATGTTTACAGGGCTGGTCTGATCCTCTTGTCAGACATTATCTGCGTTAAAGCCTCTGATATCAGAGCTTTCATCTTATTCATAAATGCAAGTGATCTAGCTCCTGCAGTTGTGGGAGAGTATGTAGCCGATGCCAGTCTCATCCTCTTTGGATGAGGTTCCCACTGATTTCCAAAGTCCTGAAACTTTTCTTGCAATTCATGCAAGGATTCATCCTCTCCAAAACAAAGGATCGTTTGGTTTGATTGCTCACCAGCTCCCTCTGGTGTTGCAGCTCTGGCACTAATTCCTTGCTATTTCATCTCTATTGGCTGAAATACTGAAGAGCGGGAAATTCCATTCCACTCCACCTCCTTTTCAGCTTTTGCAAAGCTTTTATCAATGGCTTTGTCTCCTCAAAGCGTCTTTCTCCTCAGCTTTGGAGGATTTGTTGGAAATTAGAGGCTTTCCTCTCATCAAGTGTTGCTACTCTTGCAGCCCCTCTGGGCCCCTCTGAGCTCATTTCTTGGGCTGGGTTTAGGGCAGGGAATACCTGCTCCTCCCCACTTGCCCGTCTCTGAGTAATCCTTCATGTTTGTCCCCTTTGTTCCTGGAAGACAGGCAGACTCACCCATGCTGGAGTTTCTTGTTTCTATGGCCATTAACGAGTGTACTTAGCTGAAACTGAGCAGTGACTCTAGCCCCTTTATTATTCAGATGATGTCCTGGGACCTCTGCTTTTCAGTTTAAAGCTTCAGTAGGCTGAAAGCTGGTGCTTTTAAGGGCTCACTGCTGGACAGCTTCCCCCCCCCGCCCGCTGTGGCTATTCTATCTGCCCACAGAGACAGCCCAATTTTTACTCACGGTTCTGCTACCATTAATTTTTCCTTCTGTTAGTTGGATCCTGTGGTCTAAAACAACTCTTTTCCTCTGGAGCACCTCTCCGTGCCTCTTCTTTGCATGAAAGGCTGAGTCAAAACTGGGCATGCACAGTAGGAGGCGGGACTAAAGAAATGATTGACTCAGCCTCAAAGCAAGGAGGTAGAGGAACACCCACTAATTGTATTATCCTGCCAGCATGACAGAGAATAAGTCTAACCCCTCTTTTTTCTGACAGCCCCCCACCATGTACTGGAAGGTAGTTATCATGTTCCCCTAATCCTTTGATGGACTAGAAATATCTAGCTCACTCAAACGTGACCCTTAACCATTGAAGACTCTTGTTTTCAAAGTGTGGTGTTGCTGTAAATCTAATACCAAGAAAAACTGTTAGAAAAAAATATATTTAGTTGTTATCTCACTTTGCTGGATTTTATACAAATAAAAACACAAGCCATGGAAGGCTACTAGAACATTATCTCAACAAGAGGTTAAATATTGCTATCAAGTATTGTCTTTAAAAAAAACCTCAGCATTTTTTAAATTTGAAATGGATGTTATTTACAGAGTAGAAACTTTGCATAAAATGTATTCTGAATCTGAAATAAATCATTTTAGCAAATTGTGATTTTATAACTGAGGAATCATCATATACTTTGATTATCTGAGATTAGATTGTAACCATTACTGATTCACTAAAGAGTAAACCCACCGAAATCTACAGGATTTGCTTTTAAATAGACATGCATAAGACTGAAAAAAACAATATTTGAAAATCTTTGAATACTGTGATTGATAAAGAAATTAAAAGAAATTATTTCAAAAATAATCACAAGGAAGTCCAGTGTAATGAAATGCAGTTTGAATAAAAAGATTTCTAGAAAGGCTTTAAGATAAACAAGGATGAAGTCTTGCTCTTAACTTTAGGAAAAATAGTTCTCTAATTTTGGAACTGCGAATGTCTAATTTGCAGCTAGTTTAATACAAATAAATGATAATGATCAAATCTCAATTATCGGGTAAGACTCTGGAAAGGAATTCGAGTGTCTTGAATTATCGAAGACCTTATAGAAGGAATGTGAAATCTGAGAATGTAGATTTTGCTGTATTATTAATTTGCAGTACTGTTAGCATCAGTTATAAGGTCTATAGCTATAGCTCAAAAATTATTGGAGATCTATTAATTCTTCTCTGACAATATAAAACACTTCCACATATATATTATTTTAAAGTCAGTGGTTACTTATGATAGCTCATAGTGAGGGATGATGATGGAAAATGTCCACTCTTATTCAAAGCCTAAA
Organism: Pantherophis guttatus; assembly: GCF_059756535.1. Lineage (NCBI taxonomy): Eukaryota > Metazoa > Chordata > Lepidosauria > Squamata > Colubridae > Pantherophis > Pantherophis guttatus. The sequence goes on from NC_142069.1 coordinate 33,600,008, forward strand.
ATTAGAAAACTTTCTGCCCTCTAGGAAACTAAAATATTCCTTAAAATATTTAGGGAATTATTAAAATTATTGGTTGGGTAGATCATAAAAGCAGCTTGAGTATGAAATAAATTTCAGGAACTGAATGTTGGTGATCACCAAGATGCCAACTTTATGTATAGGAAGGATAGCAAGGAGGTCCATTGTTAAACTGGCAACCTAATTTTTCATAAATTGCACAATTAACATGATAATGCTGCATCTGTAGCATTTGACCTTTAAAATAACACTGATTTTGCCTCATTTTAACTCCTTTATCCTGAAAAGTATTTCATGATCAGTGTTTACTGAAAGTCACATATTCATTGCAGTTTTTTTTAACCATGAGATATTTTAAAAAGGTATTTTAAAAGGCACACAATACATTGTTTTAAAAATCAATCATCCAAAAGTAACTATAATTTAGTGTACTATTCCAACAATAATTTGTTCTAAATTCTCATTGCATCAGAAGGAATATTTTAAAGCAGCAAATAACTAGAATGAAAATTTTAGGTTAGTTTTCTGATGAAACCTTCTCACAAATGTGTTGTAGATTACAAATTATCTAGTGGAAAATTATAGAGTATAAGCAGTGAGAGAAAAAGTAATTTATCAAAGTTGATTCTATCTCATTAAAAGATTGTATAAGCAAGAGTAGAAGCTGGGTTGTTGCAAAGGTCAATCTTGCAATGTCAGTGAGGCCAGCGTGCTGAATTTTGGGGGTGGAGAAGGAAGAGAAGTAATGTAAACACCAGATTTAATGTACAACTTTAAAACAATTTTTAAATGGAAAGTATATGATGGTTAAGATGTACATCTTATTTATACTGACAAATCAAAACGCAAGGATATAAAATCACTGAATTATTTCAGTGCTTGTATACTTTAATAAAACCTTTTATTACAAAATGATAAAATCATACAGTGAAGGAAATTGAGCTAACAATGGTAATGTTACAAGTCTAGACAGGATTGTAGCTAATCTTCCACTTCTACAGGCACAATGTATCTGAAACGATGCATTGTTGAAATCCACTATTTCCAACAGAAGAATTAAATACATGCTGAAATCTCACATTGAAGTTAATATAATAGACTTTTGATAGAAACTTAGACCAATTATAAAAGAAACATTGCTTGTTTTAATTCCACAAAATAACTGATGAAAAAGAATATTTTAACATTTTTACAGTAAGTCTATTCTTTTAAAATCATGAGAAAACTTAACTAAGTAAAAGCTAGAGTATTTTTGCCAATTAAATCAACACTACAAAACACTGGAGAGAAAGAAAGCATTATACAAAGTGGAAAAGCACAAAGCAAAATAATCCTATCTTGTTTCCTGATAATTATTTGCTTTCTTCCATTGGATTGCAGTAATTATGGAAAATTCTAGATTTAGGCATCAGCACAAATAAACAAAAATTATTTTTGATATTTTAGGTAATAAAGTAAAATATAGCTAATATCTGAAAAATATTCAACCATCTAAAATATTTCATAAAGAAATGTAAGTGGAATACAAATAAAATTTATTAAATGAGGAAAGTGCTTTTCTCTTTTTATAAATTGATTATTTTGCAAAACCTCTTTAAAAATTATAATTGAAAAGATTGTCAATATTCATAAAGTATGCAAAATAACTAAAATGTATTTTGTAACTGATCATGTTTATTGGTAACATTTTTACTGCTTGCTTCTATAACTATCACATTTGCCAGACCATTTATCCCTTTAAAACCCATGCAATGATAAATAAATGCCTAACTTACATAGAAATATTGCTTACAAGAACAAAAATGAAATTGAAACCTTTTTATTATATATTTTATAATAGTGCACATTTTGCTCCTGGAAAATGTGACTTCAAACATATAATTCATATATTCTTAAATTAGCTTTTTAATTAGATATTTAAGGATGAATAAATAGTAATATCCATTAATTTTAAGAGGTTAGTGAAGGGATGGTTTGATTTCCTTGATATGATAATGAACGTGGACATATTGCCTCTCCTCATGGAACTGCTTTTTGAAAACAGACATCCCTCTTGCACTAAGACCCACTGATATTCTGATAAGTGCAAGCACAACCACATCTTGGAAAAGGGATAGGCAAGTTTTGCCCCAAGTATGTGCACAGTGGTCTGCTTTTTCTTCACAAAAGTAGCATTTTCTTAGTTTTTTAAAAATACTATTAGTATTCAGATAAGCAGTCACATATACTACTCAATTACAGTATAGCAGAATTGAATAAAAGGAATTATGTTTTAGATAAACCTGATATAAAAATGTATAGCCTACAAAAATTATGATTTAATGGGCAACAATTCTTTTGACAGAGACGTATTTATATGAGATGTTAATGCCAATCTTATAATTAATAATTAGTAATCCAGTGTCCTGCAGCAATATCAAAATATCCTCCTAAAAGCACATTAAAATTTGAAACAATCTAATATTTTTTCCTTCGGTAGGTGGCAGCACTTTGCTGAACTTATCTGGTCTCCGAAGTTAGAAGGGGTAAGCCTGTTAGCACATGGATAAAAGACAATCATGGAGTACCAGGCCTATACGCTAAACTAGTGAGTTGAAAAATTTCAATGAAGGTGACCATGGCAAATGTCCATGAAGATAGCAGACATCAAACTCAAAAGAGATTCTATCTTAATATCTCGTTTCTGAACTTTGCGCTATTAATTTACCTTTCTTATTTATGCTTCAAGGCAATGCTCATGCAAACCTAAGATACCATTAATAAATCGTGTACAACAAAATAGGAATGTGGGTCATAATATTTTTATGTAAGTGAACCTATATCTCAAATTAATATGCATCAAAAACTTTTTTTAAAAAAAAACTAATACTATTTTACAAAATAGCAAATATAAAAATTTAAGAAGTAATTTTTTAACATCGTATATGAATGCATCGTTTCTGAGTAAATGCTATTCAAAAATAGTGTTCTATCTTGTTTCAGATACTGAAGAATTTAAAATTATGTTTGTAAATATAGTTATATCTTTTACAAACCTTTATGAATGATTAAAAATAATCTTAATATATTTAAAACTGAAAACAAAGATTAACAAACATACCATATCTTGTTTTTTGTCTAAATCAGCTGATGTGAATGTCAAAACAATGATTATACATATTTATGATAATTTTATATTAATGTGACCCTTTGACCCCAACCCTTCACCGAATGACTTTTGCAAACCTGCTGGAATAGCCAAACTCTCTATAATTCTTCATCACAAGCTGAAAACTGAAACAGAAAAACTTCTGTTCAATAGTTTTACTTCATAGTCTAATATTTGTATATATATATATATATATATATATATATATCCTGAACTAATTCATAAAAAACAAAAACTTAATTGCTCTTACCTCTAAATCTGTAACATGTGACTGCATCAGATTTGCTCATTAGCATAGTCATGCTAAACTGCTCCAGAGACAATTTCATCAGCCATTTTGAGGCTGCACTGTTTCAGCTACACTGAAAGTGTGATTAAAATGGCTGCAGTGTGTATTCAGTCTCAGCCAGTAAGAACGTAGCAATGTGTGAAACACTTGTCACAAAGCACCTCCCTCCCTTATGGAGTATACACTATTAGTGCTATTAGTGCATGTGCTGCAGAGATATGGCACAAGTGCTAGAAGTAAAAAACTCACAAGACACAAAGACTGTTTCTGCGAACCAATCGGTAGCTCAGGATATAATATCTAATCCTGAACTGAACTGAATCCAAGCAGCTGCAAGTCCATGTCACATATTATTGACTACAGGAATGAAGCCAAATATTACTGGCAGGCAAGGAATGCTATGCAGGAGGAGCCTGATTTCAATTCCTTTTTTTTTCTTACAGCATTATAAATTCTGCTTGAATCATTTACACTACATAATGTTACAAAAAGAATTTTTTGTAAGATGCTACACAGAAAGGTAAGTATTAGGTTGTTTTTAATCAACTACATGTTTCCAACATAGTGCTTTTAACTGAAAGATCCGCAGTATATTTTAATTCACATCAAACAATTTTTAAAAAATAGTAAATTGCTATAACCTCACCAGGCCTGCATATTTACTAAATAGTTATATTTGATTTCATGGAAGGGAGGGAGGGAGGGAGAAAATATATAAAACAGAATCAATTAAACTGATAGTAAATTAAACAATTATACAAACTTGTCTTAATGCAAGCATGTTAATGAGCTTTTTTCTCAATATGGGATAAAAAATCTAATAAAAATGTTCTTAAGAGTATATATTACAGAAATATTAAATTCTATACCTGAATTATGTACATGTTAGAAGTTTGTTTCATATCCTAAAGAGTTGTTTAGCAAATTTCATTGGCCAGATATAAATATATTACCATATTTTCAGTATTGGCAATATATCTTTTACTGCCCAGTGCCTGAGAATGAATTGCTAAAATTTAAATTAATCAACCCAAAAAATTTTTCAGTGATATTGAAAATTAAAACAAACATCATTCAGTACTACTTAAAAGTCAAGGTGCTTCAATTTCATCAGGGGTATTATTAAGATATTGATATAATGCCTGTCCTGCCTCTCTTACCATTAGACACGATAGTTGGGGTTATTCAGAATTGGAGATTAGCAACATAGATTTCTTATCTCCAATGTAAATAATCCTAATCTTTTACCCTCATTCTTCAGAAACTGAGACAAAAATACTAACACCAAAAGTGCTATATAAATAGATTAAAACGTATATGAAACAACATTTTATCCCATGGGTACTTTGGGTTGATGTCAGTAGATTTCATGTTCCATCTAACCTTTTTAAGAGCTTCTTTAAGGGAGAAGCTCTCTTAAGTCTTGCAAAGAAAAAGAATGCTACCAGATCCCATATTCTTTTTTGGAAGGGTTTCCGCTTGCAAAATAATAAACTGAATTGGTTACATGGTGAGCTATAGAAATTGACACAACATAACCTCATCAATAAACTTGCTGGCCAAACAGGTATTGGTAATTGATCCTGACCACAGTATCTATTTTTGAACATTACGATTTCTAGCATTAGTTTTTATTTGATATAAATGTTTACCTAAATGTTGTACATGTTGTACAATGTTGTACATGTTAAATGTTGAAAATCATAACTTAGTATAAATATCATTCTGTGTGTATCTCAATCAATTTTACTACATTATCTAACTCGAGCCACTCAAGAGTTATCTGAACTATGGCAGCAAATCAATTTGATAAACAAGCAAGCAAACTCCAGCACTACCGTAACAAATTCCAGCATGATATTTATTAAATTTATCTGCTGCCCATCTCGTGGTTCAGGCAACTGAATGGCTTGAGTTAGATAATAGGTATAAAAATAATTCTAGCTTCATTAGGGTCCTGTACAAAGTGTTCAGGGGCCTTTGAAAATCATAGGAGGTAAGTCTTTGTAATTTGAGAGATAGTCAGTTCCAAAGAAGAGCTAGATGGGAAGTTTTAAGCATGAAATGGTAATTCTGACAAATGGCAAAATAAGCAATTTTAATTGCACACTGAAATAAGAGTTGCAATCAGATTCTTTCAATCACTTGTAAACAAAGCCTGGAAAGTCAATACCAATACTTTGAACTGGCACGATCAATGTAGACATGTGCTAAGGAAGAAAAAAATGTATATTGGAAAAGGTTTAAGACAATATGGACTGCGTTAGTTTGGACTAAAGACAAACACAACTGAAAGAGGAATTGCTTGGCTGCCTCAACAGCAGGAAATGGCCAAATGTTTAGGGTCACAAGAGAAAAGTGTGCAGATTCACGTGGTTTTATTAATGAAAGAACTTAGAAAAAAAATCACTCATATCACTGACTGTAAAATTGGGAGTTTTAAAAGTGGTTGATACTTTTGAAAAGAGGACTAAGAACGAAAAACAATTAGAAAAAAAAGAGAAGGCACTAAGCTCAATTTGTCCACATTAGTCTGAAGTAGCAGGAAAACATCCATCTGGAAATCTCAGGAAGACAGTTGGAAGACTATCTTCACCCAAGATAAGATCAGAGAATTACAGCTGAGCATCACTATGACAGATGAACAATAACAACGAAAGTATCAAAAATCTGAAACAGATTATATACAGTAAACAAATGTAGGCCTAAAACAGGACCCTAAGCCTCCTAGTGGGGAGTGACCATGCTATGTTGCAATTCAAAATACTGCAAGCACAAGCAAAGTAACAAAATCAAACTGGAGTCTTTGACTTTAAGAGAGCTGATTTCAACAAAATTAGAGAACACTTGGGAAGGATTTCATGGATAGAAAAACTCAAAGAGGAAACCAAACCAAGAAACTTGGGAAACTTTAAAAAGTGAGATTATAAAAGCCAAGTCACAATATCACTAAATAAGGAAAATAAGAGATCCCAGAAGAAACCAGAATGGCTGCATAAAGAATTCTCTGATAAACTGAAAGGCAAAAAGGATAAGTATAAAATTGTAAGAGATTTGAGTTCAAATCATCAGACCCAGATGGATTCCAGGATCTGAAGCTGAAAGACAGGATCTTAAAACCCCTGAACCATGATCCTAAAGAACGGGGAACTACCAGATGACTGGAATAGAGCTGATGTGGTTCCCATTTTCAAAAAGGGGAAAAAAACCAATCTAAGACACTGCAGACCAATCAGCCTGACATCAATACCTGAGAAGATCCTGGAAAGAATCAAGTGAACATCTAGACGCAAGCAAAGTTATAACCAGAAGCCAACATGGATTTGTCAAAAACAGATCATGCCAGATAAACCTTATTGCATTTTTGGCAAATTGGACCAGTGAAATGCTGTCCATATAATTTATCAGGATTTCAGTAAAGCATTTGATAAAGTAGACCACAACCTACTACTTCATAACATAGAAAAATGTGGGTTAGACAGCATCGCTATCAGATGCATTCATAACTGGCTGATCAACTGCATTCAAAGTGTACTCCTCAATGGAACTACATCTACATGGAGGGAAGAATGCAGTGAAGCACCCTCAATGTTTTGTCTTAAGCCCAGTACACTTCAACATTTTTATAAATGATTTAGAGAAGGGGATATAAGAGGAACTCATCTAATTTGCAGACAACACCCAGCTGGTGGGAAAGGCTAACACTCCAGAAGACGGGCTCAAGATTCAGAAGGATCTCAACAGACTTGAACACTGGACCCTACCCAACAAAATGAAATTCAATGTAAGGTTTTATATTTATGCAAGAAAAACCAAATGCACAGATATAGAATAGATAGTACTTGGCTCAACAACAGTAACTGTGAGAGATCTAGGAATTCTAGTGAACAACAACAGTATTCTGCAGCTGCCAAAAAAACTCAATGTAAGATAAATGTAAAGGTTCCCCTCATACATACATGCTAGTCGTTCCCGACTCTAGGGGGAGGTGCTCATCTCAGTTTCTAAGTTGAAGAGCCAGTGCTGTGTGATGACGTCTCGATGGTCATATGGCCGGCACGACTAAACGCTGAAGGCGCATGGAGCGCTGTTACCTTCCAACCGAAGTGGTCCTTATTTTTCTATTTGCATTTTTATGTGCTTTCGAAGTGCTAGGTTGGCAGAAGCTGGGGCAAGTAACGGGAGCTCACTCCGTTATACAGTGCTAGGGATTCGAACCGCCGAACTGCCAACCTATCTGATCGACAAGCTCAGCGTCTTAGCCACTGAGCCATCATGTCCCCTTAATTAATAGGCTTAATTAACACAGGGATAGAATCAAGATCACTTGAAGTGTTGGTACCACTTTATAATGCCTTGGAAAGACCACACTTGGAATACTGCAAGTATATACTGCCAGTTTTGATTGGCATGATATAAAAACTGAGACTCTAGAAAAGAGTGTGGAGTAGACAACAAAGATAATTAGGGGACTGGTGGCTAGAACATATGATGAATGATTGCAGGAACTGGATATGTCTAATCCAATGAAGAGAAGGACTGGCGGTGATATATCAGTCTTCTAATATCTAAGGGGCTGCCACAAAGAAGGAGGAGTCAACCTATTTTCCAAAGCACCTGAAGGTAGGACAAAAAGCAATGGATGGAAACTTATCAAGGAGAAATCCACTTAGAAATAAGGAGAAATTTCCTGACAGTGAGAACAATCAAGCAATGAAACAAATTGTCTCCAGAAGTTATGGATGCTTCATCACTGGAGGTTTTTAAGAAGAGATCAGACAGTGATTTGACTAAAATAACATAGGGACTATGACAAGTCCAACAACACCAGTACTGATAATTGATGGCTTGCCTTACTCACCAGCAAATCATAACCTAAAGCAGTTGAGATCAAACAGATGACACATCAGAACCTGGCTGAAATGGCTCAGGAGGTTATTTACTGACAGATAAGAAATTAAGAAAGACTTCAATAACTATCAATGAAGCATTCCATGAAAATATTTTTTTAAACAGTATGAAGGTGGTAGGCGTGTTTCAGAGTTTGGAAAAATGTCTGCCACAACCAAGGAATTCTATTGTTGACCAGGAACAATAGAAACAACAAAAAAGAGGAACAACAGAAAAGAGAAGAGACACATAAAGAAATGGAAAAAGGGTGTGATGTATAGGAAATTTCTAAAACTAGTACACTTCAACTTACAACTGCAATAGGGCCTGGAAAATTTGTCATTAAGCGGTGTGATCAAGTGAGACATCATGAAACCACACCAAAATTTTTATGACTTTTTTTTGCTGTGGTCGTTAAACTGATCACTGATCGTTAAATGAAACATTGTGTGGCCTCAATTTGGTACATTCTTCCATTGATTTTCCTTCTCCAAAACTGAGAAGTTTGCAAATAGTAACCATGTGACTGCAAGATATTGCAAGAGTTATAAGTGCAAGTACTATCATAAGTCACTTTTTAGCACCATCATAATGCTGGTCACTAAATGAATGGTACTGCATCAAAAATGGAAAAACAATGAGAACCCTACAGGGACTGATCTCTAGAACATTTTGACTTTAGACTGAACTCGCCGTAAGTGAATAACTATTTATGGCTGTTGCACTATTCTCAGGTTACTAGCATATATTTATGATGGTTGCATTATGTGACTGCCATTTGCAGCCTTCCCAGGGAGCTTACAAAAAGCAAAGGGGGAAGTTGAATTGGATTTGCTTAACCGTGTGATTTGATTAACAACTGAGGCAAAATGGTCATAAAATTGGACATGATTCATTTAACAACCACATTGCTGAATGATGGAAATTCCAGTCCCAATTGTGTTTGTAAGTTGAGGGCTATCTGTAGAACACAACCTGTACTAATTGGCATTTGTCTTGGGAAAGGGTTACAACAAGTACTCTTATTACAAAGCCTTAACCAAGTTTTAGTTGTAAAATAAAATAAAATAGATTGATTAGATAATCAGATAAAACTGAATCTTTCTAATAACTGAATAGGCAGTCCGCAACAATTTGTCAAAGAAAAAACCAACAAAACTGGGAGAAGAAAACTACAGGATTCTATGGTATTTTCCAAAGCAAACAAAACTAAAATCTAATAAGTATATAACAAATTAAAAAAAACAACACTATACCAAAACAAATGTAAGAAAACAATCAATGTAATTAGGAAAAAGATACACTTAAATGATGAAGAGGTTTGATGTGAGATGGCATAATATAATAATGCAATTCCTAGATCCACATAAAATAAGTTTAAATAAGTGATATTTTGAAATAGGAATGTAGCCACAATAAATTAAAATGAACAAATCAGTAAATAGCATCCTCTTGATTATCTGAAGAAAATAGCAACAACATTGTCTCATAATTCTAAATGAACCCCTCTGTTCCCTCAAAAACATGCAATTTCGGTTGGACCAGTTTTATTTATAAGTAGGATTGTTAATCACAGATATGTGCAGAACTGTAAGAAAAAAACAGGGTAGAATGCTGAAACTAAAAATATATTGAAATAACTAGTAATACCACTGGGGTTATCAACAGCCACTCAACACTGAAGCTAATTTTTAATTGGAGAATTATAATGCCCTTCAAAATTATAGAATTAAGTAGGTGGAAACCAGATTTTCAATGGTTTATTGGCATTTTAATACAAGGCAGGAAGAGAGGGAAAAATGTTTAACTATTATTCTTTTTGTATCTACAAAAATGCTCTGATCAGCAGAAACCCAGCACCAAAAATTTGCCCAGCAGCAGGCAGCTATTTAGTAAACAATCTATGAATAATGGTTGGGTTATATTAGCTTTGCTACTCAATTTTCATTATCTCGTAAATAAGAGGATAAGACTATTTAGATCTACTTTTGCTATTATAAACATTCTATCTCCCCTCAGTAGATGCAATTATGTTGTAGTAGAACACTATATACTGCAGGAAGAGGAGATGGGTAGTTTTCAAGTTGGACTTCCAAGCTTATTTTGTTTTCCTCTAAAACATTAGCTTTCAGTGGGTCAGAAGATTTTCCTTAATAAAAATAAAGCATTGAAAACATGGAGACAAAAAAAATCTTCTACACAAATTTGTTCTTGATTAGATGTTGAATATAGTTCAAATAGCTTTTTTGAAGGGGAAGGGCAAAAACTTGAATACCTGGATATTCTCCATGCTGTGAGAATATTCTGCTGATCCAGACTGCTTACTTGTAGAACACAGAAACCTTAACTCAGCAGTGAACTGTAGCTATGTCCATAAAAGGCAATTTTAAAGAATATAAAAAAATCTAACTTAAGGGGCTTAGAGGGAAAGAGATCCTCCAATCAACTAGTTACAATTCACTTTTACCAAACATTGACTACTGGTCAAAAACCAGTAAACAATAAAAATGGAACAATATTTAAATATGTTGACTGATTATGCACCTGAATTGCTTTCTGCTGTATTTTGTACCCCATCCTGTTATTTCCCCAAAAAAAGTTAATTAGATATATCTAATTCTTTTGATGAAAACTTCATTCAGCATTATTAATCAAATTTGTATTCTGCCCTGCTGCCAACAGGTCTTAGCCAATCTGTCTAGACCTATAAGTATATATTTATATAATTAATTTCTATCATGATTGCTCTAGCATCCTTTCAAGGGAAACTATTTTGCTAAGTATGTTCAAGGGACAAGATATGAATGCAGATCTTGGAGTTCTGTATCTGATAAATGTAAATGACTTCCTGTAAAGTTATTGGAGTTGGAGTTATTAATGAAATGTTAGAGAACAGACTAAATGGATGTTGTATGATATATTTTAACTTGCCTGAATTATACATTTCAACCAGTATTCAAAATAATTCATTAAGTTTTGAATAATCAAAGCATAACTGTTGCTATTTCTAATATAAATTTTTATATTAATATTAAATATATTCAAAAAATCGTTTCTGTGTGAACTAAATAAAAATGTTTATGGGACTTTTTAAAAAAAATTATGGTTATAGTCTTCTTTTTGCTATTTAAAAATATCCTGCACTTTTTCATTATTTTTATTAATTAAAATATATTTATTAGTTAAATATATTTCAATATGTTCCAAGAAAGAAGCAGAGATAGATTAATTTAAACTTTTAAAAGTATATAAAATTATGTTATCTTCTGTTGCTGAGAAAGAAAAGGCCTACTGCACAAATTCTGAAATACAATTGCACCAACTTTTAAAATGTAAGTTATAGTCTTAAAAACAATGAAATCTTGGATTGTGAAATTAAATAGATCTGTTCAATGATACAGGAATAAATTCAATGGTAATACTAAATATTTGTAAGTATTTCTGTTTGAAGTCAATAAATTGCTGACTGAAAAGGAGCAATATTAAACTCATTTGCAAGTTAATATATGATGAGGACTGTTTGGAACTGCTCTATGCTGTTTTTAAGCATAATTTTAAAGATGCGCTTATACTTTTATATCATTTAGAATATTGATACCAAAAAACAAAACCATTCAAATAGCCTGCCTATGCAATTATTGTCTTAAGAAACTTTACTATAAAATTCATGTTAATATTGTTAATTTTATTAAATAATTGGTCCAGACAAGTGTTTCTTGTTATGCTGCTTATTTTTCATAATAAAGCTTCTTTTTAAGTCTTGTATAAAGACATTCTTACTAATGGTCAGATAAAAACTATAACAACTACAAAAAACTAAATACCCAATTTTTATACACAAGCTGGAACCTTAGAGGAAAACTGAATACTGTAGAGGGAAATTTTTCAGCAGATAAGTTTTTTTCTCTCTGTTAAGAAACTTTTGTTATATATGATAATTTACGAATCCCCACAGAAACAATTTTTACTTATATATTGCAATCTATGTTTCCTAATTTTAAATAATGTAACTTTTCAAAAAGTTGATCATTTCTATTTTGAAAATACTATATTAGATAATTAAATCATGCAAAAATTGGCAGTATTCCTAAATAAAAATTACATTTTGATATTGTTTAAACAAAGATTAAGTTCCTTAATAGAAATCAACCCGACAAATTATTATTTTTAACAGCAACTGAAAATGCTTTTATTTAATGACTTACATCACTATAGTAGTTTATCTTAATGAATGACATACTTTAAAATCACTAGTAAGATTTTGGCAGAATAACTTATAGTGATTGGAAGGGAAAAAATCTATCACATTAGTATGCTGAATTATTAATCAAGCACACTTAAGATTAGTGTTTGATTGTCATGTAATATTTTATGGATATAACGTGTATAGTAGTATAAATACATGCTTAACAATATTTCTCCTGAAATGGAATTCTTTCAATTACTAAGCAATCTTTATATTAAAGAGACACCGAGCTTTATATCATTTGGATGTGGTCACTTAACAGCTTATAAAAAGTAAAACAAAACACAGCTATCAGCAAGTTAACAATGCAAATATTTAACTTTGTACATACGTTTTTATTCATACTACTTGTTCTGTTATTTATGGTATTGTAAGATGCTGCACAGAGTCATTTGGTAGTGAGATGGATGGGACACAAATTCAGTAAATAAATAAATGAAATACTACTTCTGCACTGCTGCTATATTTGCAGTTTGGTGCGTGTTCTGTAGTGTAATATAAAATACAAAATTTATAAAAAACAAAAACGTCTCCAAATTCACAAAATATACCATCCTTGATATTGAGTATTTTAAGTTGACAATTTGGAATATTAAGAAATGTATGAAGAACAATTTTAATGAATTTTTCCTGGCAGTTTCAGTTAATATAATTCATCAAATTATCAAGGATCAAGCAGACTTCTCCGACACTGTAGGTGAGGGAAGATATGTGTCTGTTGTTTGTTGACTAGGGAGCACTCAAACAGCAGAGAACAGGAAGTTGGATCAACCAATCAGCACGCAGGATACATAGTTGGGTTTGGGGAGGTGTTTATGTCAGCCAATCTATGGCCATCTACAACCTATGCTTATTCAACCACCCCTTTGCAGTGTAGGTATGCGGTGATAGCTAAGGGCAGTTGCGGGAAACTCTAAATCGGCCTTAATACTATTGGAGTTTACTGCTTTTTCAGCAAAATGGTTTCTTCGTACCTCCTAAATGTATTATAAAGGATTAGGATTCAGAGCAACTTGGAGCGTGTAAACAAAACATAGAAAGAAATAGAAGTTTCACTGCATGTATGAAAATAACATTGGACATAGCCTTACAACTTAAAAATTCCTTAGGTTAAAGTAACTACCACAAAGAAATATTGCAATGTACAGTATATAAATACATGTCAAAGTTCTAATTGTCCATGTTCTCTTTATAAATTCTCAATTATCTTGCTTTTCCATTCCTCTCTTTTATCCAGCAGTTATAAGCACTGAGAATACAACATCTTCAGGGTCTGTTTAGAATTCTTCTCTTTATCCGCTTTGTGTCTTTTTTATTCTCTTCTGTATATCTGCAAACATTGGGGATTCTCCTTGCAAACCTCATGAAACGCCCTTATTGTATCTGAATCGTGGCTTTTTCGACTGACAGAATGAATCTCAGAAAATAGTATTGATATTAATTTACAAGGGTAATAATTTTATACATTTCTATTATCTTTATTTATTAATAAACAAACTTACTATTATTATCTCATACTATCATTGGTTATTTGGGATCTTTGTATATTTTGATTTATAAGTTGTTGTTTTTTATCTGATACATAGTTTATATGAAGGCATAACAATAAAAAGCATAAACCTTTATGAAGGTTTATCAGATATTCTTTTTAACTACAAGAGTATCAATAATAGTTAGAATACTTAAAAGTGTAATTTTAAATTTAAATACATTAGGGCTTAATAATCGGTTTTGAAAGCACTATTGAAAGCTTAAGTTTCCAAACATTTCTAGTCAACGCAGTCACTCAGAAGAGGCTCATGCTTTGTCTCACCTTTTCTGAGAAGGGCAATTTATTACATATGGAATTTTATGAGCATACTCACAAACAGCTTCCATGGGACAGCTATGGTGACATCTATTTACCAGAAGGGAAACTGAGCATGTTGTTCCTCATCACTTCCATAGCCTCAACAATGCTATCAGATTAGTTATCCCACTCCACTGAGTAGCTTTAGACAAAAGAATTTATGATAACCCAAAATATTGTAAGCCAATCTAAAATATGTTCTTGACAATGCATCTCTTCTTTTCCAACAAAACAAGTCAAAGCAGTTTTTTTTAAAAAGGGGGGATTAGAATTAGATTAATCTAGCAACAACTGAAAATATTATTTTCCCTTTATACCTAAACATATGGCGTTTGAAAAAACTCTTTTAACAAACAAAAGGTTTTCCTCACTGTTAAGTACCTTTTATCCCCATTAGAAGTGAAAGTAATTTGGAATATTTTTTCAGCATGTTTGGCCTGGAAGGAAAAAAATAGTATTTGCAACTCTTTTTCCTTACATTACAGCTCTATAAATTAATTAACCAAAAAATGACTGAAACCTGGAGGTTTTTTCTCATGATAATTATATTAAACCTATGTAGCCATTCTTACACTATCAATGTTAACCTACCTCACAGAGTTGTTGTGCATATTAGATCTTGGCATCATTCTAATGTAATTTGAGATCTTTTGACAGAATGGAAGAATATAAATTTAAAAAATAAAACTTCTGAACAAATCAGAAGTGAAAGAATATCATTCCCTCTCAAAGACTAAGAACAATTAATATTTTACAAGCCATTTATAGAACTTATAAAGATAAATGTGAAATAAAAATGAATTGATATACAGAGCAGGCTTTTTCCCAAAACATGTAGCGTAGTGTCCACACACACATCCAAGTAGGGCACTGGTATGTCATTTCCCCATTGTGCTTCTTGCACTCAGAGACACCAAGACATAATGCCATAATGAATGATCAATGTGCATTACAACATTCGCTCTTCTTTGTATTGCAATGTATAAGAATGAAAGATATGCATATACACGGCATACAGTTTTTCTATTACTTCCCAATACACTGATACATAATCCTTGAATACAAAAACAAGATTTGGAACCCTTTAATTACTTATTCACACAGAAGATTGTGCCCGTAGTTTGAGGTTTCATAAAATATAGCAGTTTAAATCTCACCATCAATGTATTTTCCACAACAGAAACTAGAAACCGGCAACATTATCTACCATGTTCAGAGTGGATAGCATACTTACTGTTAAATTCAGATAATTTTGCTGATAACTATGCTGGTTTTTAAATAAAAGCAAAGAAAGTTATTTGTGAATAAAACACACACTGATCATGCAAAACAAAGGGAGCTCTCTTATTTATTTTAGGAAAAAGCTAGAGGTCATATAACAGTGTAGCAATTTTAAAAGTTAAATAATATTTGCAAATACTGCTAATTTTGATATAATTGTCATATTTATAAACATGGCAAAATTGCCATACTATTATATACCACTTTCCCAGAATTAAAAAACCCATAAATCAGCACAAATAGTTCTAGAAAATACTTGAAGCATTTTGATTTTAAACTACAAAACTATAGTAATTTTTATATGTTTCTATGTAATACATAAATGAATGAGAATTAAAGAATTATATCCAAGTTTTTATTTTATATTCTAGCTGTATTGCCAAGTAGTCTTCCGTCTTCTTTATGTTTTTGACAATTTTGTCAATATTTTAGCAGCAAAGTTTTAAATCCATAGCGAGTATCATTTCAAGCAAATATCTTTTCTAATTAAGACTATTTTTATTTATAAATCAAAACAACTATTTTTCTCTTAAATACATATGAATGTTTTGTGTGTGCATTTGTGTATATGCACACAAATAAACAAAGGCAGAAACATTAACATATATTAACAGTATATAGATTGCAAACATACACAAGACAGTAGTCTTCTTGAAAATCCAACTTTTGAACACAATCCACAACTGGAAAAATCTCTCCTTTACTGTAATGAAAAGGTTATTTTAATTGTTGCCCAATCATCCAAAGAGCAAAATGAGTAAACTGTTGTCTTACATAATACTAAAAACTCTACCTTATTAATTGTATTATTACTTTCTAAGTTTAGTCTATTCTTTAACAACGCTGTCAGTACTTTCACTTTGTGTATTTAGCTCCTTCTCAGGGCTACAAATCAGGACATTTTTTAAACTGAACATATACAACTAATCAATATCCAAATATTTACATTTTAATGAATAAATAAAATTAAACCTGTGTTAAAAGACAAACAAAATTGTCCCACCTTACCGTACTTACCTTAAACTCAAATAAATAGAAACATCAAAAAACAGCATAACCCAGCCAACGTAATTTCAGACAGACTTCAGTAGCAGAGATATAAATTAAAATAATACAGTACTAACCGATTACATGAGATTAAAATCAGGTGTCCTCGACTGTTCATAAATCGGGGAAATGGCCGCTTCCTCTGAAGAAAACCTCCTCGTCGTGCAACACTAGAAACGAGGGTTTCAGGCGCGCTTATGCAATGCGCATGCTCAGGCACATACTTCCTGCCAGGATACAGGAAACCGCCACCCATCAACCAGCGGTGGGAGGGGGGGGTAAGGAGCGAACGGAAACTACCGCCAGGAGCGGCAGTGAGGAATCCGGAAATTTTTCACCGCGTCAGCGATTTGTACAAGGCAAGTCGGAGGGGAATCGATAAAAAGGAGAAAGTCTTCCCTCATAAAAGATGCCTGAGGAGAATTGTTTTTAGGTGTACTGGCTGCCACCGTTTCCAACACAAAACCTGACCTGTATCCAACACCCGCTCCCTCCCTCCCCTCGGGGATTGCAGCAGTACCTGCGAGTAGAAGTCTTTTCGCCGCCAGTGGTTCAGAGCGCTGCTACAAGTGCTCCCGTCCGCTTCCACTGCCGCCGATGATTCAAAAAAAAGAAACACACAGCCTACAGCATGTGCTGGGCCGTTATGCAAATGAGCTGTGATTTCCCCTCCCACTCTCTTGGCCACACCTCCTTTGAAAAAGCTGAGGGGGCGGACGTGCGAACGGCATTCTTTCGCCGGCCAATCCGCAGATCGGCCGTTTCGACGGTTATGCAAATATTCCACAATTACTTAGCATATTTTGCTGGAAACTCCTCCCCTTCTTGCAGTAAGGAAATTATTGGTTTGAGCGGCAGATAGTTGATAAGCGAGTTAAGGTGGAACGGAAGTCCTTGTTGATTGTTAAGCTAGAAATTGACGGCAGTGGCAGCAGGAGAAAGTGCTGCTACAGTTTACGAAGCTGACCGATGTAGCGTAAACTGTCTCGGCTGGATCGGTTGGAGTTACTTCGGTGTATCTGAATAGCTTTGAAATCAGCATGTTCCTGAAGAGAGGCTTCGTGTTTTGTACTGTTTCAGAGGAGTCCTCAGTGTCAGTGAAATACAATTTCTGTATTCCATGGTAAAAGTAGTGAATAATGTTGCCACACTTTGGAGGTAACTATTGTAAAATTAAGCTGCCGTACAACTGTTAACTCGTGACATATTTGGAATATCAGTTACGTTCTGATATTCTCACAGGCAAATCTATAGCGTCTACTTAAGGATCAAGTAAACGTTGAGTTCGTTTAGGGTTATTCCTAAGGAAAATAAGTTCACTATTCAATTGTTGTTTTTTGAGCTGTAGGTTCTTTATCCACAATATATCCATTGTGAATAAAATGTTATGTAATAAAATAGCTTTATTATAAATTGAATGTATCCATCGTATTGAAGCACAATACATTATCTCCACATTTTGATCTTCAGTTGGGAAAATAATTTTAAGCTAGAAAATAATTGAATTGTTATTAAATGGGAAATAGGAAAGGCTAAATACAAACATACCTTGTTTGCTTTTCTAAAATCATACCTTACCAGCTGCTTTTTCCTCTCTACAGTGATTTTCCACACCCTTTTCCCACAAGTCTTTTCTTCCACATATCCCTTCCTGTTTCATTGCCTGCAGCAATGCTATCTTAAGGTATTCTGCAGGGACAAAACTACTCATTTATTCTAAATACTTAGAATAAAGTAGAGTAAAAAGTCTTGATGTTTCCGTTTTAAATTTGTTGATGAAATGAAATCAAACAGTAAACAACAGCAAACTTTTAATATTTAAGACATTTGAGAGAGGTGGAAAATGGAGAAGTGGGAGATGGGAATAAATAGCCAGAAAGAACTTGGTATTTTCCCCCACAGTGCCACCAACTCTAAGCATGCACAGAAGGAGAGAGATTATGAAAGGCAAGATACATTTGCCATCTACTTGTTAGCTTTCTAGAAGCATAGACAGTTGGTCATTGAAATAAAAATTGCCTCATTCATTTGCACTTTACTCTCCATTTCCCCTAATTTTGAAGACTAGTACCGGTAATTCAATCCCATTCATTCTGTAAGAGAATAAGTAGAGGCCATGTAAGCAGGTTATCATCTTTGCTCCCCTCACACACATTTCAATGGCTTTAGCTGTATCAAATGAAAGATAGGTATTAGTGAATAAATAAAGCAATACAGGTAGTCCTTGACTTTCAACAATTCATTTATTGACTGTTCAAAGTTACGGCACTGAAAAAGTGACGTGATTTTTTTTTTCACACGGCGGTTGCATTCCCATGGTCATCTAATCAAAATTCAGATGCTTGGCAATTGACTCATATTTATGATGTTTGCAGTGTTTTGGGGTCACGTCGTCATCACCTTTGGCAACCTGACAAGCAAAGTCAATGGGGAAGCCAGATTCACTTAACAACTGTGGCAAGAAAGGTCGTAAAATGCGGCAAAATTCCCTTAATACTGTCTCATTTACCAACAGACATTTTGGGCTCAATTGTGATAAGTCAAGGACTACCTGTATAGAAGAAGACAGCTGGTAAGCAGCTAGTGATACGGCAACCAATACAGGAAATAATTGCAGAATCCACGACCACTGTCTTCAGTAGTATAAAATAAAGGGTATAAATTTACTAATAATAATTACAATACCAGTGTCCATAATTTGGCATTGTAAGGTATGGGAAGAATTTGATTCCTGGATAAAAATGCCACTGTAATGCTACTCAGAGAGTGAATTCCAGGGGACAAATAAGATGATGAAATCATTGATGATCACCTCTCAGTATTATATTCTACAAAGGGACAAGTAAATGAGCAAGTGAAGTGCCTAAAATGTATAAAAAAAGAGAGTATTTAGGAGCAAGCATCTGTTGTATATTTAATCTCCGGAAGTCAGAAGAGAAAGGATGTACGAACAGATTGCTATTTTTAAGAGCAACAGCTAAACATAAACAGGACACACTAAACTGGTGAAAATTGAAGAATAAATATGATGGAACACAGCTATGCCTCAAAAGATCTATATGACCCTGATAATTGGTAACTTTTTTGATGGCAGTGAAAACTGTTTTGTTCCATCCTAAATTAGATTACATTAAATTACTTGCTTACCTGTGGGCTATTAAAAAATGAGGGATGGTAAATGTCTATTTTTAACCTGATAGGCTGGGAATGGTATTTGGAAGTTTTACATCAAATAGTTTTCTGTTTTACTCTGTTTTTTGTTGTGAATTTCCTAGATTCAAATGCATAGAATATAGATACTATACTAAATAAAAATAAATTATCCCATGTTTTTGTATTAGCTGGTAAGGAATAGTGTGCTTATGTTGGCTTTTCTTATCAGTGAGCAAAAGTTTTGGCATAATCAGATTAAAGCCTACTTGTTTCTGTTATGCTAGACACATTTTCTTCTTTTGGAGAAGGATCTTTTGTTGCTCAGCTGCTGTTTCATCTTGACCATTCTACCTATTTCAGTTTAATGGCAGAAGGAGTAGGGAGAGGGATTGGAGTTAGTCAGCCAAAGAAGCAAATAAATAAAATGGTGTTGCTTCTTGGAGAAAATTAGAAGACCATTTTCATTTACCAGCTCTATTTTTGTCACTGGTTGGTGTGAAGGTTGGACTCCTTAAAGCTAATTCATATTAATACATAACTCAGGAACCAGAGATGAAAGAGAAGGTGAGATAATTGCATAATTACATTATTAAGGGGAAATGTTGAGTGGGTAGTGATGCCTACTTGTATTCTCATTAAGCATTCACCCTCTTATGTATATTGGAAGAAAATAAGAAAGAGGAGATGAACAGCACTGTCTTGTTTTGTTTTTAGACTCTACTGCTTGTTCCCTGAAATGGTAGTTTAGATGAGATGCTACGGTATTTAGAAAGTGATAGAACTGGATGCAATTCCTGTCCTTGTTCCTTTTATTGTCTGCCCTAGAAGAAAAAATAGGATTGATGTTTATTGTTGATTGTCTATTGCCCACAAACTGCTTTTCTTATTTTAGTGAGGGGGGAAAAAAGGCAATGCTAACCACCCTTTCTAAATATGTACCTATTTATGCCCTAAATATCCTGTGAGAACAGATAAAGCACAACTAAAAGATGAGATAATGCATACAGTTTAAAAAACATGCTTCGGCCCATCACTTATCCCAATTGGCATCAGGCTGGAACTTATACCAAAATTACTTTTATTGCCCTAGAGCAAGGGTTTATTTATATTTTGGCCCAAATAGGCATTATTAACTACCCATTTAGCATTCCCCTTTAGTGTGCAATTATTTCACCTTCTTATTCATCTCTAGTTCAAGAGTTTTGTATTGGTTTGAATGTATCCAGGAGTCCAACCAGATTTTTTTTAAAAAATAAAGTCATACAAAAATATTGTCAGTTTTCATGAACCAGCAGTTAAATTAGTATCTATTTTAACCATGGTTAAACAGTAATATAGTTTGTGACTTAGCAAAATTCGTCAACCAAGGCACTGTAGTTTGTTCAATTCATTCATTGACTTAGCGCAATGTGATTAGCTATTATTCTGCACAATTTGTGAGTCTCATCAATATCAACTGAAGTTTTCTTTAAAGCTATAATATGGCCCTTAGAAGTCATTTGGAATATAAACTTCTTAATGATTTTAAATTTTAAGAAAGATGTTGAAAATTGAATTTAAATATCTATCAGAGCTATACATTTGTTTGAAGGTATTGTATATTGATATAAAAAAGAACTATCATGCAAAAATAAATGCATGAAAAGTGGAAAATTCTATTTAACATATATTGGATAAAAAGGAACTGTGTATTTTAGGGAAGTAAATATTGTATGTGGACTAAGAAATGTAAATATTTAATATTCATACATAAACTAGTATTAAATATTTATACTTATTAGTCCACACACATTATTTGGTTCCCTAAGATATGGAGTTTCTTTTTTTTTATCCCATATATTTTAAATATAAATGTGTATACCATTTTAGTCAACTGTGCATCTATTTTACACTTAATGGGAATGTGCTAGCTATACTTTTCATGTGTGCTGCTCCACTCACTCATACACACACGTAAGTGTGCTTTAGAGCAGCAGTCACCAACTGGTGGTCTGTGGACTACTGGTGGTCCGCAAGAAAATTTTGGTGGTCCACAGAAAAATTATTTGCATTTTTTATATTGCACTAAATCAGGTGTCCTCAAACTATGGCACATTTGTGTTGCTGCGGAGAGTCTCCCCCTTCAGGGTCTTTTTGTGCGGGTCGGAGGAGAGCAGAAATTCTGAGTTGCGGTCTGCTTCAGCCTCCTGGTGAGTGGCTTTGGGCAAAGGCTGGAGGGAAGCGCCGCTGGTGGTGAAGAGCAGGAGGGCCTTGTTCCAATGGGACTGCATCATGGCCTGGAACTGGCTGACCATCTCAGCCTGCTGAGCCTCCAGGCGCCGGTACCTGGCACTCCTGCAGGTCTTCCCTCTGCTTAGAAAGCCTATGCTCGTAGTCCTCAGTGAGGTGCTTTTGCTGAGCCTCCTTTTCAGTCAGATACAATATGAGCTGTTTTGTGAACTATTTCTCATGGTGGCTGCTTAGCTCCAGTAACTGCTTCCTGTTGGGTCACTAAGGAGCCCGGGTGGGCAGGCGAGGAGTAGCTTGGGAGGGGAGGGGCGAGTAGAGGCTGGCAAGACACCCCTCAACGTGAGTGACATCGAGTTTACCATGCCCACCCAGTCATGCCTACCCAGCCGTCATTAGGTAGATCATATTAGTGATCCACGGGATTTAAAATTATGAATTTAGTGGTCCTTGAGGTCCGAAAGGTTGGAGACCCCTGCTTTAGAGAGTTTATTAATGTTCCCCAGCAATTCCCTTCACCCAGTCTCAGAACTGTCCCAAATAACTCCAGCCACAAGCAAGCCAAGCAAGCCACAAGGCAATGGCCAATAGTCCATAAAACAATGGAAAGTCACTCAACAAATAGTCCACCAAACAAAGTTAATCTACCAAACCAAATTGAAGTTCGCCCACAAGAGCTCACTTGGCAAGAAAAGTTCTTGAGAGTCTCCAAAGTCCAGCAGGAAGCATGAAGCATGAAGAACAAACACACACACCCAGAAACGAAACATGTTGTTCCCAACAATGCCTCCCTCTGCCTATCATGATAAATAGTTTTGCAGTGCAGCCCATCAAGACAGCTGGTGCCTTCCCCAAGTAATCTGGCAGATCACCATTGCTCTTGTCTCTTCTCTGCCCTGTATGCTCTCGGATCCAGCACGGAAGGTAGCTCCTCCTCTTCACTGACCGCCCCTGCAAGCTGTTCCCAGCCGAAGCTCCCTGTAAATATCTTTCGGCCAGCTGTTCAGAGTCATTAATTAACCCAGTTCCTGACATGCCAGGAATGAGCTCATCCTCCCTTGAGCCAACCTCCGAGGAAGAATCTGAGGAGTCGTCCAAGGGAGACATCACATCATGCCAAATTTAAATACTTAATTATCTTGTTTTCAGGTAGAGCTGTTGCAACAATGCAAGAGCAAATGCTCAAGACTATATCAAATTGATTAAAAAATCTGTTTTTTACAATCTAGTTCAGGGGTGTCAAACTCGTGTCATCATGACGTATTGTGACTTTCCCCCCTTCGCTAAACGGCGTGGGCGTGGCCAGCGCATGATACATCTGGCCTGTGGGCCGCAAGTTTGACTGCCCTGATCTAGTTGGACTCTGCAAAAATCCAACATTCAATTGGAATTATTATTTTTCTACACACTTTCCAATTTAAGTAGAATGAAATTAGTTTCTTTATTCTCATTTCAATGGCTTACAAATGAGCATGCATGTTTATTCTTTTTGAGACCATACCAAGGCTTAACTAAGTGAAAGTCATTATTGTTCAGCATAATTTACTATATGTGATTTGTTTATTTAAAATTTTATAGCATTTATTTTTAGAACTAAAAGTAATTCCACTGTAGAATAACGTGCAGAAACTAAAAACATAAAAATAAAAAGTAACAGAGAGTCCTGGATAAAGTGAATTATCTGGATCTTTTCCATTTGGGTTTCAGGCCAGGATATAATATGGAAACAGCATTTGTTATGCTGGTGGATGAACTCTAGTGGGGCTGGGACATCTGTGATGCAACTATCTTGGCTTTTGATAATGTCATGACATCTTTCTGAGCTGATCATAGGGTTTATGAGTAGGAGGCACAATGATGGTTCTCCTTTTTCCTCTTAGGCCTGTTCCATTCAGTGTTGATATGGAAGAGAGGGTAAAGCATTATCTGCAAGGTGTACCAGGGCTGGACACTCTAATTTGGGCCTTTTTTAAAAAAAATCTGATCTTGCTTTCTTATTAGGTGTTTTTACTGTTATCTACCCAGAGAGTATATGAAATAAATGTGCAAGTGGCCAGAGAAGAACTAGATACTTGACAAATGATGTTTTATAGTAGCTCTAAAATTATGGCAAGGTGGCTAAAACTCAAAAACTTTGGAAAGACAAGGTGCTATTGAATTCAAACTGAAAATTTGGGTTGTGCTATGATTTGGTTTTGTCAGGCCATGAGAAACCCTATAATAGTTATTATGGCAAGAAGAACTCAAGCATATTTTTTAAATTATTACCCCACCTAAACTCCCCCTCAATCAAATATTGGGTGCCCCCAAGTAACAAAAAATTTCCCAAGTCTTAATTATTGCAAGCAATACATGTAACATTGTAAATGTTTTTGACAAAAGAAATAGAGCATCAGAAATGGAGAAAGATTATTTATGGGAGTTGCCAATGTTTTTGTCTCATTATCTTTGAAAGCTACATAATAAACAACAGAAAAATGATTGCTGTTGCTTTGAATTACAGTATGTTTTCCAGAGTACAAAAGATAATTATTTTCTGCATTCAGTTTTATTTTAAAAATAGTTACATGTTTTGATACAGCATTAACAACACATTCGCATATACACTGTGGTACATTACTTAAATATATGATCACTGGGTTTACTTGAATTTAACTCTTAAGAATTGCCATCTTAAGCACTTGTACATGTATATTTTCTGATAGCGCTCACTTTATGTACAACGATAATTGAAAATATTTGTTATATAAGGAGGAAAGGAGCTTTCTTGTTATTTGGATTCATAGTTAAATAAATTAGAAGATAATTGTAAAATAAAAATAAACATCAACGTAAAGGTCACAGCTTAGATAGCATTATAAAGTCTGGTGTTTCATATGTTTATTTTATAGATTATAAATAACCACAACATATGTAAGTAAACTTGTTTTTTTGCTAATTATCAACACTTTTGCTAATTATCAATGCTCTTTATAATTAAACTTTACGTACTGTCATGGACAGAATATTGGTTAGTTTGATTAAGTGAAATAAGTATTGTTTCTGAATTTGGAGTTCTTGATCGAATCAGTCATGTTTTAGGTTTAGGCCAGTGCCCAAATCAGTGAAATGGGAATAAATGGGATCTGCATCCAAGAATTTATTTAAGAATCAATATAAATGGAAATTGTAAAATGTTTCCAAAATTTAATGTAATAAAGAACATTACTTTGATTGGAGAGCAACCAAAATTAAAAATAAATTTTAAAATGTATTTGACATGAAGAAAACATTAGGCAAGGCATCATGTAGTCCATTAAAAAGCACCAGAACAAGACAAAAGTAGAATTAATTCATGGTAGATTTTGGCTGCTCCCTGCCACAGATGGTTGCATTGACAGGGGTACTATGGTAGCAAACAGCTGAAAAAAAGTAAATGGGGAGATGTTGCCATAGCAGCTAGCCACATGGCAAAATGAGGAATGTTGCTTAGCAACCATGAGGGCTTCAAGGCACAAGCATTCCATAGAGAGCTAGGAAAGCAACAACTGGAATGGCTGGGGGAGGGGAAAGAATTAAATTGAAGGACACAGAAAGAGTGCTTAATGTGAAGACAAGGAAAAACGGGGAAAAAAGGCAAATTAGCAAGAAAATCTAACACCAGAAATAACTCTGGTGGTGGGTGAAATACTGTAGGAATGTTTTATTTACAATAACATTTTGATTCAAGATATTAAAAATTACTACAAAATTGAACATTTGTTTGTTGTATACATCTGCAAATAAAATACTCTTCATGAATAACCGGAAAAAGGAACTTTAACAGGCTGTTTAATTTTTGTTGTTTTTCTACAAATTAACATAAACATAATTTCTATTATAATAATCCTACTGCACTTGAAAAGAGGTTCACCATTTATCCTTATTAAGCTTTGGAAGTGAAAGACGAAAACCTTAACGTTATGTACAGTAGGTTTGTGCCTTCAGTCAAAAAAATTATAATTTATTTGTCAAAAATAAATGTTTCTGCAATTATAACACTTTTCAAACATTTTTTAACTTTTTGCAGACCACCTGAATGGAAAAGCTCATTGTTAAAATATATGATAATTAATTCTATAATTAATTTACAACATGTTAATTATGCTAAAGACTAAGGGGCAGAATTGAGCTTGAGAAGACCAGAGATTTACAATCAAAACTGACAAGTAGTGATATTTGTCACTACAAATTTCTAGTACAAATTATTCAGCTATTGGTTGGAGCAAAGATATAACTTATGTCAGAATGTTTGCTAGATAATATCCAATTTGCTCTAGTGAGTCTTTGAATCATTTCAAAGCAGGCTTAAAATAAAATTTAGGGTTAGGGTTGAGTGGTCAGTACAAGTTGGTAAAAGAACAAAAGCTTTTGTTACATGTATTGCCAAAGTCTTGCTTTATCCCTTAGCAGATATGGACCAGAACCTGCTAGCCAAGACAGTTTGCTACTTGAGGTAAAAGTATAAGATTGTGTCCTAATTTGTCTGCAGAATCTGCATTCTCTATCTCACTTGAGAACAGTTTAACCATTTTTCCCACTGTGCTAAAGACCATCCTTTCTAACACTATTCTTCTTAGGAAGATTAAATTATCCTCTCTAGCCAAGGTGGTCTTGTTCCTAATCAGCTCCTCATGCGCTTGCTGCTTTATTGAAAGAGTCCAGATTGATGCAAAACATTTGAATTAAATTAATTTTCAGCCCTTCCATCCTGATACTTGTCTTGCCAGAATTTCACTTTTTAAAACTAAAACATTATATTCTCTTTTTTATTGTGGTTGTCTGAATTGGGCAGTTAATAAACATTGCAAATAATTTTTACATATAATTTTATTTAAGGTTTTAAAAACAAAGATAAAAACTAATATACGTTAATATAGAGTAAGTAAAAAAAAATCACAGAGAAAGGTAATAGTGCAAGAAGGAAACAAAAATAGAAAATAAAAAGGTGTGAAGAAGTGGCTTCTGATCTTTTGTACAGCAGCTATAAGAACAATTATAAATTCACCTCTTTCTCTAGTTACATCATGACTCTCTATAATTTCTCCTAATTATCAAAATCATAAATCATGATTTCATTTTCATTACACAAAAATCCAACATGTAAATAATTTTTAAATACTTGTTTATTCAAAAGATAACATACTACAAGGGTGTCAGACTCAAGGACCGTGGGCTGGATTTGGCACACAGGGTGCTTAGATCTGGCTCACGGGGCTGCCCTGGAAACAGTGAAGGATTGGTTGTGGGCTGCAGGAGGCTGCCGCGGCCAAAGTGATGTCGAGCTGGCCACACCCACCCCAGCCATGCCCACCCTGGCCCCCTCGAGGTCAAACACAACCTTGATGCGGTCCTCAATAAAACTGAGATTGACACCCCTGATATACTAGATTGTTAAATATAGAATGTACCAATAATAATAGTAACAACAGCAACAACCACAACTGAGCATCACTTTGAATTCAAAATGAAAATGACTTGGACTGCACTTTAATCCATGCACAGCATATGTGAGAAACATGAAACACTTCTTTTTCCAGGATTATTTACACTTTTGGAGGGCAATTGCAAGAACCAAACAAAAAATTCAGCCGCTTTAAGGTGTTTCTCAAAGGTACTACATGCACATCCATGTACCTTTGAATCCAAAGCATTTCTTTCTCCCCTTGAAGCTATTTTAGGTATTCCTTCACTCTGTTTTACGATGTCACTTAACTGAAAAAAATGGATTTATATTGTTGTGTCCTACCAGTGTACCACTTCATTTTTTGGAACATATATGTTCCAGCATTTCTTCATACTATTTTCCTTATTGCTTTATAACAGTCCTGTCCAATATATTTACAGTTTTCATTTCATTCAGTACCTACTTTTCTTAAAGTCTGATGAACTTAGAACAATGTCTTAAGCAAGAAGTCTGTAAATAAAGTGAAAGATTGTAAAAACTATTCTGGTTTTCAGACAGAATATTAGACTTAAAAAATTCAATGTACATGGCAGTAATTTTAGCCTGCAATTGCAGTGTTGATAGCCACAGCAAAAAAAGACTTTCAAGTATCAATATTGAAGTTACAAGGTATTTGCATTCACTGCATGTATGATTTTGTATAGATTGTCAAAGGCATGCACTACTCCTTGACTTACAACCAGTTGCATGTGATCAAAGATACAATGGACCCCCAAAAAGCTGCTTACGATCCAGATTTGAAATATGAATAACTGGGCCCCTCCTATGGGAATTTAACTGCATTTTAAGTGCTTAGCAATCAGCCCACATTTACAGCATCCTGCAATCAAATAACTGCAATTTATCTTTTTACCATTTTTTTTTACATACGCTAAATAAAATAGCCATCTTTTTAATTCCTAGCTGTGATATATTATTCCTAATTTGCTCATTCCAAATAAAATGAAAATAATTTCACAGACAAAAAGTTGCAATTTGACAGTGAATTATTTTTTCCACAAACTTTAAAATACAACATGAATAATATTTTTGAAAGTGTTGGTTGTGAAAAATAAGATTGTAATCCCAACATAGTAATCTTGCTATTACAGGAAGTTAGCACCCACCCCTTTCCTAGAGGAATGAAATATTTTGGGAAATATTAAAAAGGCAGAGTATTATGTTTCCCTGGATGAGAAATGGAGAAGCATGTTTTAAAGACGAAGCAGCTCCCATCTTCCTGCCCCCATCTTTGTCAATGGGCCAGAGGCAGGAACTCAATTCCCTCCCATCTTTGTCAATGGACCATCATCTGCAACACAATAGGACCCATCTAGCAACAGAAACTAACACAGTAGAACCCATTTAGCAACAGAAACTCACCACATGGCACCTGGGAAGATTACATCAGCCAGCAAGGGAAGCTAAGACCCCCACCCCCTTGGAGTCTGGCAACCAATCAGGATACTCTTTCTGGGCTCCAGAAAGTTCAAAGCCAGAGAGGACAAAACCCGGGGACTCACTGCATCTCGCCCCTTCAGGAACTCAAACCAGGTGATCCTGTCCACTATTAAACTATCTTTCCAAGCAGTCTCCATGTTTCCAGTGTCTTTTCCCCCACTTGGAGCTGAACCCAAAAGGATATTTCTTCCTATACTATAAATACTGTTTTCTGTTCTTAATGAAAAATTTACAGATATTTCATAACTGAGGTGCCAAGCGGGAAACTAATACTGCTAAGTCTTAAAAGAATTATGACTTAGTTCTTGAAAATACCAGTCTGGCTCTCCACGATGGAGGCACTAACATACCCAAATGTGATGGATATGGGAAAAATTGTAAGATACAAAGATATTTTAAACAAACATGAATTGAATAGCCAAAGGATAAATTTAGCATGGTGGCTGCATGTACAGATACAATCTAGATATTATAAAGATGTTAAAACATGTTTTTTATAAAGAACCATCAGTATTGGATCAAATCTTAATAGGACCGGAGAAGAAACTGATTTAAAAATTCTATAATTATTTATTGACTATTAGAATGGAAGAAGAGCAATTAAAAGAAACCATGATAGCATGGGCTAAAAATTTGGGTATTCTATAGAATTGGACAAATAAGAAAAGTTGTGGGACAGAAACTAAATTGACAACGTCCACTGCAGATAAAGAAAACTTATACAAAATGTTTTATAGATGTCACTTTCCCCCCAGCAAGATTAGCTAGAATGTTTAAGAATATGTCTGCCAAGTGTTGGAAGTGCAATCAAATCCCGGGCTCGTATTACCACATGTGGACATGTCCGAAAGCAAAAAAATACTGGACTAAAATTCACACCTGGCTAGAAAAAATGATAAAAGAACATATAGATTTAAAACTGGAAATATTTCTGTTGGGCATCATACCAGACAAATACAGTAAAAGAAATGCATATTTAATCATATATGTGTTAACAGCAGCCAAAATTGTCTTCACACAACATTGGAAGGGCGAGGAGATCCCCACAGAAGAAAAGATAATAAAAATTTTAGAATATGCAGAAATGAATAAACTAACATTTGAAATTAAAGAAAAGGAAGACACTGAATATTTTGAGGTATGGGATTTGTTTTATCGATAGTTAAACAAGAGAAACAGGAGTTAGAATTTCTAAAACTACAAGAAAAAGATTCATTTTATTATTAGGATTGATTACTGTAACACATTAATTTTTATTCTGTATTATTAATATATATTAATATTATGAGGGAAAAACACTGTTACTATGAGATTACTATTAGAGAACACTATTATTATTACTCTGATGAATATTACTCAAAAGAATTGTAACCAGACAACACACTGTCTATATGGATTTTGAACATGTTGTTCTTTCTATTTATATTAATAAAAATTAAAAAAAAAATTATTTATTTATTTAATGAGATTTATATGCCGCCCTATCTCCAGCCGGACTCAGGGCAGCTCACAGCAGTAAAAAACATCTAATGAAAAAATTAAAAAAAAAATTCTAAATCTCAGAATTTAACAGTTAAAAGTGCAATTAAGACTAACAAGTTAAAAATTAAAACCCCATCAGTCCAGGCCAGCCAAACAAAACAGCCACGTTTTCAGGTCGCGACGGAAAGAGTGGAGGTCGGGGGCTACCCGGAGCTCCAGGGGCAGTTGATTCTAAAGGGTAGGTGCACCCACAGAGAAAGCTCTCCCCCTGGGGGTCCCCAGCCGACACTGACCGACGGCACCCTGAGGAGGCCCTCTCTGTGGGACCGCACTGGGCGATTGGCAGCTGTTGTTGGCTGCAGATGGCCCCCCAAATATCCTGGGCCTAAGCCAGATAGGGCCTTATTGGTAATCACCAGCACTTTGAATCTCATCCGGAGGGCAACCGGCAACCAATGCAAGTCGTATAGGAGAGATGTAACATGGGAGTGTCGAGATACTCCCATCACAACCCGCGCGGACGCATTCTGCACCAGCTGAAGCTGAAAAAATTATGACTTAGTTCCTGATGTAAGGAGATCAAGGATCCAATCATGATGAAGAAAATGTTAGCATGCAGTTCAAATTCAAGCATAAGAATTTGTCCTAGAACTGCTTCCAAGAAAAGATATCTTTGCAGTCCTCCAATACCACTCTGTCCATCTATCTATTCATCCATGCCTAACTCTAGGAGTAATAGAAGAGAGACAGAAATATTCATTGTTAAGCTAGAAAGTTTAGTTGGGAAAAATTAAATTCACTACATCAAACTTGTTTGTCTACATTCTGGAAAAGGGAGGTGGAGTTTATGTCACTATAGTAATTTACTCTATAACTTTCCCTTGGTTTTGAGCAGAAAAGTAGTTTGGAGAATCCCCCAAAATGAGTCAATAGAACATAGATGTTTTCATCTTTTCTACTAAGGGAGTGTAAATGCCCATACTTCTTTCTTCATAACAATAAACAAACAAAGAATAGATTTTATTGGCTCTCGAATTAATGGATTGTAGTCTTATTTTAAAAAAAAACAGTTCTTTTATTATGAAAGAACTGATTTTTTTTTAAAAGAGTACAATCCAAACAAATCTGAGTGCAGGATATTGTATGAGGAATGGATATCTGCTTCAATTCATGCCAATCTTAGGCACTGGATATAACTCCCTTTTAGCTGTTTCTTGTTCACATTTCTCAGCTCAGCCATTTAAAAGATGTTGCCTTTGACTTGAATCTGGATCTGTCTTTAGGCAGAAGGCTTTGCCATGTTTCAATTTGCTAGGGTACTCCTCTCTACCCTCTAAAACGGGGGTCCCCAAGCCCTGAGCCGCAGACCAGTATTGGTTTGTGACTCATTGGGAACTGGGCTGTGCAAGCAGTGGGCAAGCACCTAAAACTTCATTTGCACATGAATGAGAATTAGATTGTGTGTGCAAAACCATTCCCTCCTATCTCACTGCCGCCGCTGCTGCTATTGTTGCTGCCAGTCCATGGAGCCAGAAAGGTTGAGTCCGCTACTCTAGAACAAGCTGATTTTTCCCTTTTTAAAGATTACAGTTCTAGCCATTAATCTGCATCTTTTGTTTCTTTTCTCTTCTACACTTCTTTTGAACGACCTGTTTTGTTTTTCATCTCTTCCCAGCCATTTAATCTCTTTAAATCACTTGAATAGCCCTATGCCAATTTTTGAATGTCAAAGTTAGGTGCTAACAGCTGTGGATATTACACACCTGGTTTTTGATGCAGGAGAGAGAAAAAAATATTGCAACTGATAGTTCATTATAGTCTTTAATTATATTTCTTTGCTTCATCCAATTATGAAGAGTTCCTCAGTATTGGTAGAAATATTCCTGGCTAATTGCATCACTTCATTATTAAAATTTATAGTGGAAATATTTCCGTCAATATATATTCACACTGATGTGAAAGAAAGAGGAAGGAAGGAAGGAAGGAGGGAGGGAGGGAGGGAGGGAGGAAGGAAGGAAGGAAGGAAGGAAGATTAAACTAAAACAAAATAGTCTTTTTTCAAAATTTTCCCCTGCTATCCATCTTTTCTTCAGGAGAGACAAAATAATTTGTATTGTGGAATCAACATATAGGACCCAAAGCAAATAATAAAAACTCACTGCAGTATTTATTGTTATCAGTGCATATTGAAAGAATTCCCTCAAGAGCACAGTGGGAAGATCTTTTGCAGACAAAAAGATACACTCATATTTATATATTTTAGAAAGAAGAAAATGATAGTTATACATATGTATAAGTAATAAGTGATGTAGTCATAAGTATTCAAACTGTGTTACTTTCCTGCCCTTCCGCAGTTACTATCTTCAAGAAGGAATTATTGTCATTAATATAATATATATCAATTACGTTGCTATAGAAATGTTGATTTTTTAAAAAAATTCTGTCCTGAGGATTAGGATCAAGCAAATAAGCAAATAAGCACATTCATATATCTGGTAGTCTGTGTATGTTAACTTAGAACAGGGCTGGCAATCTTCTTCATATGGCTAGAGGCCCTGCCACTGTCGTTTTCTCCTCCTCCTCCATCTCACAGCTTGCTTTTGTTCTTGTTAGCACCAGGCCAAGGACCTGTGCTGAGGTGGCTGATGAAACAATTGCCAAAATGGCTTCTCAGGAGAAGTGATGACTCCCCCCGGTCTCTTCCCCAGATACCTCTCCAGATGTCAGCTTGGAGGAAGATGAATCAGTTCCAGGCAATCAGGAGGGGAGTTGGTCAATGGCTCCAAGCAGCCGGCTGAGAGTGATTTGGCTGAAGCACAGCTGCAGCAGGACAGTCCTGAGAACTGTGCTGTCCTCCGTGGGAAAGCACAGAGCTACAACTGTTAGTGATGATGATGAGGAACTGCCTTCTGTGCAGACAACAGAGGTCAAAATAAGGAGCGCCCTATCAAATCCTGCACCTGTTAATAGCAGTGTCCCCCAAGGCAGCGTTCTAGGACCAACACTCCTCATACTATACATCAGGGGTCCCCAAACTTGGCAGCTTTAATACTTGTGGACTTCAACTCCACAGCATAGCTGACTGGAGAATTCTGGGAATTGAAGTCCACAAGTCTTAAAGCTGCCACATTTGAAGATCTCTGCTATACGTAATGATCTTTGTGATCATATTATAAGTAACTGCGTTCTCTTCTCTGATGATGTAAAACTATTTAACACCACCAACAATGCTGCTACCCTTCAAAAAGACCTTGACTTGGTGTCAGAATGGTCAAAAAATTGGCAACTCCAAATCTCAACCGATCACAGTGTCTTACACATTGTCTGTCTTACACATTGACAAAAACAGAACAGAAAATACAAGCTGAGTGGACACTGTTAGATACTGACAGCCAAGAAGGTTTCTATCAGGCCCGGTGTTTGAGGGGGAAAAATACTCAAAACGTGATTGGTTGAACTCCCTGACAGCTCCCTATATAAGGGCAAGCTATCAGAGAGGCAAGCTGCTGGATAGTACATAGTTCTCAAATAAAGAGCTGTTGTCTGAAGCCTGTTTCCAGTCTCTTCACTCACCCAACTTAACACTGGTGACGAGGGTGGAATTGTGAAGGAGAACTGAGGCAAAAAGAGCTGACAACGAACAACCAGCCAGGCAGACAAAAAGGAGCAGTGGCCATTTTGCATGCCAAATTCAAAGAGTGAATTAGTGGCAAGAATGTCTGCGTTCCACTCGCCTGCGCCCTTCGATCCAACGAAGGAGAAATGGGACATGTACATGACCCGGTTCGAATGCTTCATGGAAGCAAATGATCTCGGGTTATCCAACAACCGAAAAAAGGCACTATTTCTCAGCCATTGCGGCCACGACGTGTTTGACACAGCAGAATCCCTGTCTGAACCAGCTCCGGTGCAATCAGTTCCATGGTAAGTGCTTCAGAACGCGCTGAAGACTCACTACACTTTGGCTCCGTCCAAAATAGTGAGACACTACGAATTCTGGCACCGAATGCAGAAGGACGGCAAGTCCATCAACAAATAAATTGCAGCACTTCAAAAGGCCGTTGCCCACTGTGAATTTAGAGACTTGAATGATATCCTTTTGGATCAACTTATCTGCGGGGTACAAGACCTCCGCCTACAAAGAAGGCTCCTCGCCAAACCTAACCTGACACTGCAGTCCGCCTTACATGAAGCAAGGGCTACCACGTCATCTAATAGAGCAGCTGAATCGCTCCAAAAGCTGGCTACAGCTCCAGCAGCCCTGGCAG
Source organism: Pantherophis guttatus (assembly GCF_059756535.1). Taxonomy (NCBI): domain Eukaryota; kingdom Metazoa; phylum Chordata; class Lepidosauria; order Squamata; family Colubridae; genus Pantherophis; species Pantherophis guttatus. The sequence goes on from NC_142069.1 coordinate 33,634,830, forward strand.
CTAAGCCTACAGCCACTGTGCACAAAGGGCACCATCAGGATGAATAGTCCAAAAAATAGTGAGGACGAAGTCTATCACACAAGAAGGCCTGCGGGACAGGAAAGTAAACAGCAACCATGTGCCAGCTGTGAGGGGCAGCACCCAGGAGTGTTGTACCGCCATTGTGATGCAATCTGCTGAAGATGTGAATGAAAGGGGCACTTGGCGAGAGTGTGCCGGGCAAACCTGCCCCCCAACCACAGAACTACCCCTGAGGTCACCCTGCCAGAAACACCAAAGCAGCCAAGGCGCGAGACATGGAAACTGAGGCGGAGTAACAGCAACGCAAGGACTCCAGAGACGAGAATTGGCCAAGCAAGCACTCCTTCTCAAAAGAAAATAAACATGATTATATTAATCGAGGGTTCCCCTTGCGAGTTGGAAATAGACACAGGGCCCTCAGTGACAATAATATCCTGGCAAGCACTAAAGAGAGCGGTTCTGAGACTACAGGAGCGACAATTGAACCACCAACGGCTGAAGCTAAGCGACTATCAAGGAAATCAAATTCCTGTACTAGGCTGCGAAATGTTCAACGTGAAATTCAGCATTCCAGGGACAGCTGTCATTGATGGTGGTCAGTGGAGACCTCATGAGCCTGCTTGGCTTAGATTGGTTCAGTTCCCTCGGTTTGGGGGTAATTGGCATCAACACCATTGCCACCGCCACTGCAGATGATCTGATCTGGGAATTCCAGGACGTGTTCAGCCCTGAACTCGGCAAGTATGTGAGCACCCCTATTTCTTTCAGCCTGGACCCTGGAGTTGCATCAATTCGAATGAAACCAAGAGAGGTCCCATTCACCTTAAAACCCAAAATAGACTTAGAGTTAGATAAATTGATCCGGCAAGGCATTCTAGAACTGGTCGACCACGCAAAGTAGGAGACCCCCATTGTGACTCCCGTTAAAGGGGACGGGTCTGTGCATATCTGCGCCAACTATAAGTGCACAATCAACATAACACTTCAACAGTCGGCCTATCTAGTACCAATCGTCCAGCATTTATTACACACTCTGGGGCCCAGAAAGATTTTCGCTAAACTTGACCTCACACAGACGTGTCAGCAACTACTGGTAGATGCTGCTACTGCCAAGGCTCAAATCATAGTGACACATAGAGGGGCGTTCAGGTGTCACTGCTTACAGTTTGGAGTTAGCATTGCCCTGGGAATTTTCAAAGTATTATGGAAAGGCTGCTACATAAAATTCCCAGGGTAGTGCCGTATTTCGACGATGTGCTAATAACTGCCAGCAACAAACAATAGCTATTCTCTAGGGGAAGTTTCAACCAAATTTTGCGCTGCAGGACTCCGTGCAAAAAGCAGCAAATGCCAAATCGGAGTCTGCGAGGTTGAATTCCTGGGGTATAGGATTACTGGGGAGGGCATACACCCAACGAAAAGCAAAATCTGAGCAATCCAAGAGGCCCCCACCCCAGACTGAACTGAAGGCGTTTCTGGGCTTACTGAACTTTTACAGCGTATTTCTAAAAAACAAAGCCACAATTACAGATCCCCTCCATAGACTACTAGCTAAGCAGTGTCCCTGGGTCTGGGGAGTGCAAGGAAACTGCCGCATTTCAGGAGTCAAATGACGAGGCCCTGGTAACCTACTTCTCCAGGACTCTGTCAAGTACAGAGAGGAACTATAGCCAGCTGGACAGGGAAGCGCTGGCTGTGGTGGCCAAGGTCAAACGGTTCCGTGAGTACTTGTTTGGGAGGGATTTTGAATTGGTGACTGACCATTTGCCGCTGTTGGGGCTTTTGGCAAGGGACCGCCCCACACCTGCGGCGCTGCCCCCCTGCCCCCGAATCATGAGATGGGCTATTTTCCTTTCGGCCTATAGCTACAAACTTCTCCACAGACCTGGTAAGATTTTGGGACATGCTGATGCCCTCAGCCTCTGCCCGCTGCCCAAACTGTTGAATAATCCTATCCCGGGCAAACCTGTCCTCCTCATTGACTGCCTTGATTCCGGACTTGTGACTTCTGCTGAAGTGGCAAAGCATTTGGCTAAAAATGCCACGTTCAAGACTCCTTTGAACTGGGTGTGGAGGGGAGGGCCAAAAGGGCTGGTTGGTACAGAGTTCATGCCTTATATAGCAAAACAAAACAAAATGTCTGCACAAGGGGGGTGTTTATTGGGGGTGGGATCAGGTTATAATACCCCTGAGTTTATGGACACCTATTCTGAGGGCATTACACGAGGACCATCCAGGGATTGTCTGGATGAAAGCCCTAGCAAGAAGCTATGTCTGGTGGCCCAAAATGGACCAAGAAAAACAGGAATGGGTAGCAACGTGCAGGCTGTGCCAAGAGTCATGGCCAGCACCCCAAAGGCACCCGTGTAGGAATGGGAACATCCCTGAGCACCATGGGCTAGGGTCCACATAGACTTTGCAGGGCCTTTCCATGGCCAAACATTCCTAGTGGTTGTGGATGCGTACTCCAAATGATTGGAGATCATCCTGATAGGCACAACCACTGCAGATGCAGTAATTAAGGTGTTGAGAAATTGTTTGCCATGCACGGCCTACCTGATGTGCTCGTGTCAGATAATGGCCCACAATTTACTGCCATGCCATTCGAAGGATTCCTGACAGATCAGAGCATACGACATGCCCTCACAGCGCCCTTTCACCCAGCCAGCAATGGCATGGTTGAAAGGATGGTAAGGTCTGCCAAGGAAGCCCTGGGCAGACTAGGACCAGGGGACTGGCAAGCCTGGGTTGATAAATTCCTCCTGTATCAGCACATAATATCTAGCGCAACAGCAGGGAGAAGCCCAGCCGAACTACTAATGGGCCACTGGCTCCGGTCAGTTTTAGACAGGCTCCACCCAAACCATGCCCCCAAAACAATAAGGGAACCAACCAACCGCACCAGGTCCTTTAGCATCGGAGACCTGGTGTTCACAAAAAACTTTGCCAAAGGATCCATATGGCTACGAGGGATAATAGAAAAAACAACAGGGTCCAGGTCTTATGTTGTTAAATTAGACGACGGGCAACTATGGAGGTGGCACATAGGCCAACTACACAGCCGCCTCAGCCCTAACAAAGAAACCCAAGAATCAGTCAATAATGAATTAAATTATAATTCCTCCTTTGCAGACTTAAGTCCAATGGAAACAGAGTATGCACCTGAAGAACCAGGAATCCAGCAATGCGAACCAGTTCCAATCGAGCCCGAGGCCCCATCTGAAAAGTTCCAGGAGTTTCCATGGGTAGACCAGAGGGCGGCAGCAGGCACTACCACTCAGGCCACTGCCGCCACTCCTACTGAGTTGTGCAAGTCTGGAAGGGCCTGTAAACGCCCTGCCTACTTGCGCAACTACATATGCAGAGTGGATTGTTCCAACTAAGAGGGGAGGGGTGTTAATACTGACAGCCAAAAAGGTTTCTATTAGGTCTGGTGTTTGAGTGGGAAAAATACTCAAACGTGATTGGTTGAACTCCCTATATAAGGGCAAGCTGTCAGAGAGGCAATCTGCTGGATAGTAAATAGTTGTCAAATAAAGAGCTGTTGTCTGAAGCCTGTTTCCATCTCTTCACTCACCCAACTTAACAGACACGGCCTTGTAGATGACCCTCACTCTGTCAAGGATCTTGGAGTACTCATATCAAATGATCTAAATGCCAAAGCCCATTGTAACAACATCGCCAAAAAGGCATTAAGGGTTGTAAACCTAACCTTGCATAGCTTCTTCTCAGGTAATAATATACTACTAACCAGAGCATACAAAACATTTGCTAGACCAATTCTCGAATACAGGTCATCTGTCTGGAACCCGCACTGCATATCGGACATTAATACAATTGAATGTGTCCAGAAATATTTCACAAGAAGAGTCCTCCATTCCTCTGCTTGCAACAAAATACCTTATGCCACCAGACTTGAAATTTTGGGCTTAGAAAATTTAGAACTATGCCGCCTTCGGTATGACCTAAGCATAGCTCATAAAATCATCTGTTACAATGTCCTATCTGTCAATGACTACTTCAGCTTCAACCACAACAATATACGAGCACACAATAGATACAAACTTAAAATGAACCACTCCAAACTCGATTGCAGAAAATATGACTTCAGCAACAGAGTGGTCAATGCCTGGAATGCATACCTGACTCTGTGGTTTCATCCCCAAATCCCCAAAATTTTAACCTTAGACTGGCTACTGTTGACCTCACCCCATTCCTAAAAGGTCTGTAAGGGGCGTGCATAAGAGCACCAGCATGCCTACCATCCCCATCCTAATGTTCCCTTTAATTGTATTCATTTTATGTATTCAATTCATGCTTATACTTATATATATTATCTAATACATACTCGACAAAATAAATAAATAATTAAAATAAATAAATAAAATAACTGATGTCCAAGACAGACACTGTCACATGATGCTTCTCTTAACAACTGTTTTGCTTAACAATAGATTTGCTGGTCCCAATTGTGGTTGGGAAGTGAAGACTACATGTACTATTAAATAGAAAAAAAATAACAATTAGAACAGTGACTTTTAAAAACCACGTTTTGTGGATTGAATTGGATTGACAGAAGAGGACAGGAGAACAAAAGGATGAACAAATAAATAATATGTAACTGATATCATTTGTATCCAACTTGGAAGAACAAGAGATTTGTTGCTAAATAGTGGCAGAGGTGGAGTTTGTCTTTGGTAATTATTATTGTAGATAGGTTGGCCAAAAAGGAATCTGAGCAGATGATCCAGAATGGAACACTGCAACAGCCACTACATGGAACTCATTCTGATAAAGAGACTTCATCCTTAATCAGTTAAACACATAATAATCATAATTACACATATGTATAGTTGATAAAGGCTCAGGAAGTACAAATCACACATTTTTTTAAAAATTGTAATTAATAATCTTATCATAACTGATTCTTCAGTGTTATTAGGCACAATAATTCTGGAAAGATTCTGGTCTCAAGAATCATATAGAGATTTCAAAACATGCAAAGCAGAACACTGAAGGATTATGAGCCAGAGATGACATATATTTTAATTATCATAAAATATATGATTTTATAACATTTATAATATATATTATAATATTTATAGTAGATTACTCACCTATATTACATCCCAGGGAAGATAATAAAAAATGAGATATCGACAGCTTGGTGGTTCAGGGAAAAATGGGAAAAGAAATATGTAATGGGTAGAAGGAATAACTTTGAAGGAAGATTTGCAACCATGAGAATGGTCAAATAAAATAAATCTAAGTCCTGGGCAGAAATATAATTTGAAAAAGTTACTTAGATATGGCCCTCCCTGGTTTGGTTTGGTTTTTTGTAATTTTTAAATTAAAATTTATAATGACAAAGATAAAAAATGAATACAAACTGAAGACTATTTAAAATTTCTCCCTTCATCATAACAAGTACAAACAACTTCAACAACTAATCACTTTCTCTGATACTATAACAAAAGATCTCTTCTTTCCATATCTCATCTATAATCAAATCTTTAAAGGCTTGTTATTTGTTCCTGTTCAACAAAAATCTGTTGAGAGCTACCAAAAACAGCTACATATACTGTATTTTCCGGCGTATAAGATGACTTTTTAACCCAGGAAAATCATCTCAAAAGTCGGGGGTCATCTTATACGCCGGGTACCCGAATCTGAGTTGCTGGCGCTGACCGATGACACTATGGGAGCGCCGGCAACATTGAGGGGAAGCTGTACTCCGAATTAGTTCCAACCTACAAGAGGTGCCAGGCAGTGCGCGGCCCATGAGAAAGGAACGCATCCCCACTCTACCCCGGAATTCGGGTCACCTTCCTTCCTTTCCCAGCGGTCCACGGTGAAAGCGGCGCCGCGGTCGACCTGGGCCAGCGCCTTGCACACCTGGCTCTGCGTCTCCATTATGAGAAGCTCCATGCGACTTCGCATGTCTCCGCCCCAGTCGCGCAGCTCTCGCAATCTGCTCACCGGAGGAGCCATGAAGCGCTCGCACCGCCTTGCCAGATCTTCCTCATCTTCCTTTCCCCACGGCTTTTCTGGTTGTAATTGTTGCTGTTGGTGCTGCCGCCGCCGAGGCTGCTCCTTCATCTCCGCCCGCCGCACCAGACCCAGCCCGGCCAGCACTGCCGTGGCTCCCGCAGTCCAAGCGACGCCGATCGCTGCCACCCACGATCACCCCAACGGGAAGAACCGCCCAGCAGCAAATCCAAGGAGCCCGAAGTGAACATCCTGGAGCAGCGCGGGCCGGCCTGGAGGCTTAAACCCCGGGAGCCCAGGTGCCGAACCCCGCACAGCAGAAAAGACATGACAGCCGGTGCCCAGTCCCTTTTGCAGCCGTCTGGATCGGCGCCAAGCCAGGAAAGTGCGCTGCGCACTCCCACCCTTCACCTGCGAGCCCGGGCGCCGATCCGGACGGCTGCAGAAGGAACTGGGCACCGGCTGTCATGTCTTTTCTGCTGTGCGGGGTTCGGCACCTGGGCTCCCGGGGTTTAAGCCTCCGGGCCGGCCCACGCTGCTCCAGGATGTTCGCTTCGGGCTCCTTGGAATCGCTGCCGGGCGGTTCTTCCCGTTGGGGCGATGGTGGGTGGCAGCAATCTGCGTCGCTTGGACTGCGGGAGCCACGGCGGTGCTGGCCGGGCTGGGTCTGGTGCGGCGGGCAGAGATGAAGGAGCAGCCTCGGCGGCAGCAGCAGCAGCAGCAGCAGCAGCAGCAATTACAACCGGAAAAGCCGTGGGGAAAGGAGGACGAGGAAGATCTGGCAAGGCGGTGCGAGTGCTTCATGGCTCCTCTGGTGAGCAGATTGCGAGAGCTGCGCGACTGGGGCGGAGACATGCGAAGTCGCATGGAGCTTCTTATAATGGAGATGCAGAGCCAGGTGTGCAAAGCGTTGGCCCAGGTCGACCGCAGCGCCGCTTTCATCGTGGACCTCCTTGGAATGCTGGAACCAGCTGGTTGCTGCGCGGAGCTTCCCCCAGGCATCCAGGAGGATATTACCAACGCTCCGACTTCCCCAGACCGGTGGGGCTCGCCATCAGTGGAGGTCAGCTGGGGAAGTCCGAGCATCGGTAATATCCCCCTAGATGCCTGGGGGAAGCTCCGCTCAGCAACCAGCTGGTTCCAGCATTCAGCAGCATGGAGCCTTGACTAGATCGGCACAGCTTCCTGTCAATGTTGTCGGCGTTCCCATAGCGTCATCAGTCAGCACCAGCAACTCAGATTCATGAAGCTGTGCCGATCTCGACAAGGCTGCATGGGTGAAGGAAAAAAACCTGGTACAAAATAGCCCTCTTGCCACTACACGTAGCGTAGCCCATTACCTTTCTCTACAGTACAGCAGTACAGTACTGTTGTGCTGTACTACAGTACAGTACTGCTGTACTCTACAGTACAGCAACAATACATACAGTACAGCAACAGTACATACAGTATAGTATACAAATATAACAGTCAAGACCCCATCATGGCTCCACCAGCAAGAAGAAAGAAATATGAAGCCAGTTTTAAACTTAAAGTTGTAAACTTTGCCATGGAACATAATAACTGTGCTGCTGCAAGACAATATGGAGTAACAGAAAAGATGGTTCGGGACTGGAAAGCAAATGTAAAAGCATTAAAGAGTATGCCAAGGGGTAAGTGTGCATTAAGAAGAGGCACCCCACATTGTCCAGAACTTGAAAAACATGTAGCAGACATGGTGAATGAGGATCGCCAAAACGGTTATGTAGTGACACAAAATAAAATACATTTGTTTGCACTTCAGTGGGCCAAATCTAACCCAGATCACAGCAACAGATTTAAGGCCACTGTATCCTGGTGTACTAGATTCTTGGAAAGGCATAATTTGGTTCTGAGGCAAAAGACAAAAATTGCACAAAAATTACCTGCAGATCTTGATGCCAAAGTAAATAGTTTCCATCGATATGTAATAAAACAGCGCAAGAAACATGGCTATGCGTTTAGTATCGGAAATATGGATGAAACTCCAATGAATTTTGATATGATTGGAAATAAAACTGTCCATCCAAAAGGTGAAAAAACAATTTTAATTAAAACAACAGGACATGAGAAGTCCAGTTTTACAGTGGTACTAGCATGCACAGCTGATGGCTCCAAACTGAGACCAATGATTATTTTTAAAAGAAAAACAATGCCGAAACTAAAGTTCCCTGTTGGTTGTTTTGTACATGTGAATGAAAAAGGCTGGATGGATGAAGAAGGGGTAAAGCTATGGCTTGATAATGTATGGAGCAGGCGACCAGGTGGACTTATTCAAAAACATAATCTACTGGTGTGGGATATGTTCAGGGCTCATTTAACTCCCAGCACCAAGCAAAGGCTTGCAAGAATAAACACAGATGCGGCAGTTATTCCTGCAGGATTGACATCGTTGGTACAGCCACTGGATGTGTGCCTAAACAAGCCATTTAAAGATCGCATTCGAGAACAGTGGAATGAGTGGATGGTTAGCGGTGAAAAGTCATTCACAAAAGGAGGAAACATGCGTGCTCCACAGTTGGATGTTTTGTGCAAGTTTGTCATAAAAGCCTGGAATGATATTGATGCAGAAACAGTAATCAAGTCTTTCAAGAAGTGTGGCATATCAAATTCATTAGATGATATGGAGGACGACTACTTGTGGCAAGATGAAGAGGAAGCCGAAGCTGAGACCACACCATCTGATACAGAATTAGATCCATATGATGACTGCCTTACAAATGTATCACAAGATGTCATTGATGTACTTATGATATCAGATGACGAACAGGAGGATTTTGAAGGCTTTTAAAGGGAAACTGTCACGCCAGCAAAACCTGTAAAAATAGCTTGCAGTTATGATGGGCGTTGCTGACTCGCCAGGGACTTGCCCGGAACTGGCTCTCTATTGTTTGTTATCTTCCTCCTATCATCATCAGTTCCAGTTTGGTTGACAGCTTAGAAAACAAACAGCATGGCAGCTCCCATGGGTTTATTGTCTTATCCTTCCTTTCAGCTTTAGAGTGAATTAGGAAAAGTTTAATCCAATTGCACTGTTTTATGTTGACATGTTTGATGACAAACAGCCTTATGTTTATAAGTGACAGTTTTCCTGCTAAGTACCTGCATGTCATAAGCATTTGAATTAAAATTACCATATTGAAATCAAATCTGATGTTTTTTAATTTTTATTTGGTGTGCGTTGGAAGAGGAGTAGTCTTATACAGCGAGTATAGCCCAAGCCCTATATTTTAACAGGAAAAGTAGGGGGTCGTCTTATACGCCCAGTCGTCTTATATGCCGGAAAATACGGTACATATACATACACATACCCTGATCAAATAAACCATCTTTATATTCCTTCATTTTACTTTTGCGAATCTCAATCTTTAGTCATTTTAAATAGTGTCGCAGAAAATGGTTTCATTTCATTTTCTCTTTGTTTCTTCTCAGAAAATCCATCAAAGATTTTAACAAATCTCTTTCAAAAATCTAAAATGTGAAAGTTATCCAAGTCATTCTTCTACTTTGTTATTTGTATATCCCCCTTAATTATCAAGGAATCAGCTTGATTATATATCAAGGAATCAGCTTCAATTATATATCCAGTATATAATGTATTTTTCTGTATAATTCTTGTAACCTGTCATTTTAAAATCTACATTTGAATTAGCCTCAGTTTTGTCCAATAAAACTTGTCCTCTTTAAAATCTAGTTTTATGATGGCAGACACTTTTAACAGTAATAAGTATATTGTTACTAAATATTCTTAAATTCACTCAAAGTTAGAGTATTTTGCTTCATTTTATATTAGTGGGTCTCTTCTGTTTCAATTATAATTTTAATTATTTCTAGTTCCCTCTTTTGTCCAACCTGCCAAGTCCTATCTTATGTTTTTTTTTCTCTATTCAGCAACAGTTTCTTATGGAAATATTTCTTATCCTTAATTTTAAAATAATTTTTAATGGAATTCTAAACATTTTCACACAGGAAGGATTCTTGTAATTTTTTAAAATCTTATTTTCAATGCATCAGGTCCCTTAATCTATTTACAACTTTCCAAAACCAACATTATAATCACCCTTTTGCTGTTTATTCCGAAATAAGAATTTTGAAAAGACTTTCCCCTCTTTCTGGTATTCTTCCTGCAAGTGCAGAGTCTGCTTCTTTTGGATCAATTGAGTGTTGATTGATTAGTTGCAACAAGAAACTGATTGGCATGTTGCCCAAACCTGATGTCATGGATTGAGAGACAGTGATTTGACCAAAGTCTAGTCGTCTTTAAGGCATAAAATGGTACTGCAACTTTGTCTACTGATTTCCTTGCATACAACTTATTTTGCTAAGGATTAAAAGACACTCCCCTGGTGTAATAAGAATTACTTTTCTGACAATTCTTAATATTAAAAAAACAGTTAATAAGCAATTTCCAGGAGAGATTAAAAGAGAAAGAACCCAGTGTCCTTTGAAGGTGCTGAAAAAAGGCAAATTTTCTGTTATCATCTACCCTGTTTCCCCAAAAATAAGACCTATCCTGAAAATAATCCCTAGCATGTTTTTACACATGCATCTAATATAAATCCTACCCCCAAAATAAGCCCTACTTTTGAGCCTGCACAGCCAGCCGGCCACTCATTCTGTTTGGTTGCTTGTGCTGCACAGCTGTGAGACGAGACAGGTGTTGAGTTTTGGAAATCAGCTTAAATCCTGGCTTCAATTGCTCAGTGCCAATGGAACATTGTACCATTATTAATGCTGAAAATGAAGGATAATTCACATCACACTGAGAAAAGAAGTGGCAGAGGTATGCAATAATACATAGTGCATCTTAATGGTTGTTAATAAACATGGAACCTTTTGCCTCTCCCAAACTATTCTTTCAGAAATATTTCTGAATAGTTTTGTGTTTTTTTAAAGAAGATTTAGCATATAAATGTTTCTGTATATAACTTTCAGTTTCAAAACACCTGGAACTAGATGGGGGGCAATGTTTTAAGGAGTTTTGGTATATCTTCCACATGGAGTCTTACACCTTTTTTTCTTCCAAATTAATTACTTGTTTCTGCTACTTCATCAGCTCTGCATTTGATGGCTAAGAGCAGGATATCTGACATTATTGTTAAGTTTATACTTTAACAAACCGAGTTAATGTATATTAAGAAAACTGTGATCATTCCTTGGGCTTCTGAAGGTCAAGTTGATCAGAGCAGAAATGAAAGATAATACACTAGGGAAAGGAAATATTGTACTGTACATGTAGCTGCATCAAATGCTTTTGCACACAGCCCTAAAACCTACTTTTGCACACAGCTCTTAACAATTCAGTCAACCGAAGGGAGAGAGAGAGAGAGAGAGAGAGAGAGAGACAGAGAGAGAGAGAGAGACAGAGAGAGAGAACCCAACAACTGTTGCTGTGATACCATTGGAAGCAGATTATTTATTTCCAAGTGGTTATAAACTGTACATTTCAAAGTATACTGTGTCAGTTTCAATACCACTCCAGAGAGGTATAGTCTTAAATAGATTTAGCAGTTTTTAATAGAGGTAAAGTTAGATTCAGATTCATTTAAATCTGAGAAGTGAGAATAGAACCGAAATTGATATGAATCAGGTGCAAGTCTCCAGAATAAAAATTTCAATTTACTATTTTTAATAATAATTTTATCAATTTACCATTTTTCTGTTGCTTTGCTTAACAAAAAATAAATAAATAATAAGACACAGTTTGCCATTAAGGATTCCCGCTAAATGATAACAACCAGTATCTGTTTTTATCACACCCAAACTAATCAATAAACTGTGGATATAAAGTGTTCACATAAACAAAAAACAGATGCATTTCTTCAGAACCAATTCTACACAGCTGAGCACATTCTGATATTGATTGCCTCCCGCATTGGCAACATGTGACTAGAATAAGTCTTGGTTTATCAGAAAAATATGTTTGGATAATATTCATTTAAATCATATTGATTTTACATCTAAACAGATAAAAGGATTGGCTAGAGTACACTGACAATTCTGCTTAAGGGGACAACCTGGATGATATAATGAAAGTGCGAACAAAACTCTACTATTGCACTAGTGCAACAGCATAAAAATTGGCATGCAAATAGCATGTTTTCAGATGTTATATTTTGCCAGTGTGCAGCTTTTAGATACAAAAATGGTCAGATAATTTTAAAACAAGAGTAACTACCAACTCAGTATAATCCTAATTTTTGTTGGCAATTCTTTTCATAACCAAAGCAGGATTGAACCCATTTCTTTGATACAGAATTGCAGGGGTGTCAAACTCAATTTCATTAAGGGCTGCATCAGGGTTGTGTTTGACTTCAGACGGCCAAGGTAGGCATGGCCAGCATGACATCACTTGTGTCAGGAGGCGCTTGTGTGGCCCGAGTGCCCTGCCAGCCAAAACGGGCTCCCGAGCTCCATTTTTGGCTGGGATGGCATTCTGCAACCTTCTGCCAGTGAAAACAGAGCTCGCAAGGGCTGCATGTGGCCCTCCCGAGGTCAGTTTTCGCTGGCAGAGGCATCGCATGCCAGTCCTTTGCTGTTTCCAGCAAAGATGGGCCAGATCTAAGCACCCTGCAGACCGGATCTGGCCTTCAGGCCTTGAGTTTGACACCCCTGATCTATTGAAAAGATAACATGACTTTCAGATAATTTATCCATTTAACATAGCTGTCCCAACCTTTCAGGCTCTGTGGACTGGCAACAGTGGCAGTGTGTTCTGTCCCCGTCCCACACATGCACCCCCACAGACGGCCCGGAGTTAATAAGACACACGACAAAATCTTTGAAGATAAAGTTGGCAGCAACCCAGTGACTAGCTGCCAATTCAGACTTTACTCGCACAAAACAAAGATTAGACTGCAAGCATTCCGATAAGGCAGGCAAAGTTTCCACAATAGAAGGATTAGTCCAAATGCAGTCCGACAAGGCAGACAAAAGTCCAGTAACGCAGAGATCATGGATTATTTCTAGTTTTTGCTCGTCACAAACTGAACCGGCCACCACACCCACATTTATACCCTGTGGGGTATGGTCCAGTGACTCAGCTAATCTCTGGCACGCCTTCCCCTCTGCTGCGCACGCTTCTCCCTGTGCCTCTGCGGAGGGTCCAGCCAGCACTTATCTCCTTCGTCGCTGTCCACCTGTGGCTGCAGGGACGTGCTTGGCTCTGGGCCTATCTCTTGGCCTTCAGTGTCCTCCGGAGGCATTGCCAGAGAGGAGGGTCCTGGAGAGGGAGGCCTTGCCAACTCCTCTCCCTCACTCTCAGAGTCTGCATCTGTCAATAGCCCAGGCTCAGGCAACGGAGCCACAACACAGTGGGGGGAGGGGATGGTTTCATCTGTGTGCCCGCCACTTGCGCAAATGGAGCTTAACGTGCTCATATACTCACCCACTGCTTAATGTGGCCCAGTTCCAGTGATGGGTTGCTCCTGGTTTGGTCTAGTTCTTCCGAACCGGTAGTAAAAGTGGCGGGAGGCTCCGCCCACCTACCCGGATGTCACCATGGATGATCTGTGCATGCGCAGAAGCACGCAAACGTGTGTGAGGAAAGCACACATGTGCCAAAGCAAGCGCGCAAAGCATACATGCGCAGAAGCAAGCACGCTCCTGTTGCGAATCAGTAGTAAAGGTAAGTAGAACCCACCTCTGCCCAGTTCCCAACAGCTACAGACCAGTACCAGTCCGCGGACTGGGGGTTGGACCCCTGATCTAGCACAACACTGCCCACACTTACAAAAGTCTTCTCACACAATCAATTCCTCTATAAATATTCAAGGTGAGTCTGCTCCCGTTAATAATAATGAAAATTCCATTGTCCAGCCTGCAAATATATAATGAAGACTAGTATAAAATCCTGATCTTTTGAATTCTAGTATTAGAAGTTAATGGTATAGCACAGAGAAACCATTTTCTTGGGTCATCCTAGATGCTAAATGCATCTTCAGAAAGACTATCAAAATTGGGACATGGAATGAAAATAGGCTTAACCTATTTCTCTCAATTTGTCATTACAAAACAAATCACACAGCAATCCCTTAAAAAATAAGCTTTCGTTAGCACGATCAAAGACTTAGATCTCTTCAAATATGCAGTGTTATATTAACAAATCAGGTTTCACCACCATTATATTTTTAATTGACATACTTTTGAATAGTGACTTCAGGATTATATCGAGTTAAAATATTTTAAAAATATATTTTCAGTTATGCCACTATATGGTAAGGAAGGACTTCTACTAAAATTATAAACATTGTTGAAAGAAACTAATTGAACAAATTTTGTTTGGTAAGATTTGATGGAGAAAATGTACTATGTACATACCACATCAATGTACTATGTACTATACCTTATCCATAATGCAGAAAAAGATGATAGAGTAGCTCATGTCCTGTTTCTAGTCATAACTTTAATAACTTTTGAACAGAAATGTAGTTGAGGATAACAAGCAGCAATTTTTTAAATAATTAGGTCACAAGGTAGAAAAAACCTTCAAAAATGCTTTCTGGTCTATTTATATAATCTCTCATAAAAGTGAGATAGTTACTATGAAAAGCTACATAAAGTATACATACTTCCTTTTTATTTTTTAATTATGGAAAATTATAGAAAAAGGTATTGATTTTTTTTTGCAAGACTTACTTTCTTTTCAGAATAGTATATGGCTTCTGCACAGTCCTTCCCCTTTTGTTATCTGTGGCAGAGTCGTTAAATGAGTCATCACTTAAATATGCACTGAAGAGGAAGGGAAGCAATATAGTACATACAGAGCATTTTCACATTTTGGAGCAACACCATTTGAATATTAATGTTTGTGCAAGGAATACTTTTATATGTAGATTAAAAGTGATTTGTGGCAGTTTGTTTGCACTCAGTGAAATGAATTATTTGTCTTTCTAAACAAGAATATTCCACTGAGCTGTGTAATAAATAAATGTATTCCGCCTTTGATTCCTATTCTATCTTCAAGGTATACCTTAGAAACCATAATATTTGCAAACTTAGCAAACATTTATTATTTTTAATTCTCAGAATCATGGTTTTGAATCCATATAATTAGATTGTTTTCCTTGAATGTATAATATACACACACATATATATGTAACACTGCAAAAAATATAAAGTAGGGTTTTCACTAGAAACATGGCTTTTATTTTTATTTTCTACTATACATAATTTTCACACTATTTTGGTGAAAAATCGAAACTTCACAAAATATCTCCCCTGCCCTTTTTTAAAAAAAACTTATTTACTCAAAGTCAGAGTATATAATTTTGGAAATAATTGCATTGTGAAAATAATAAAAAATGATCAGAATGCCAAATAAGATACTTTAATCAAATACAGATAATTCAGCCATGGTTCATTTTAATATAGGAGATCTAGCTGAACGTTCCCAAAGAACAAAACTCAAAGAGGGAGCATTATATGAAGCCAATCCAGAGGTGGGTTTCAGCAGGTTCTGACCAGTTCTGGAGAACCGGTAGCAGAAATTTTGAGTAGTTTGGAGAACCTGGTAGTAAAAATTCTGACTGGCCCCGCATCCATCTATTCTCTGCCTCCCAAGTCCCAGCTGATTGGGAGGAAATGGGGATTTTGCAGTATCCTTCCCCTGAAGTGGGGTGGGAATGGAGATTTTACAGTATCCTTCCCCTATCATGCCCATCAAGCCACGCCCACCAAGCCACACCCACAGAACCGGTAGTAAAAGAATTGTAACCCACCACTGAGCCAATCCCTCAATTTTTCCTTTGAAGAACTGCTTGTTCTCCTTCTAATTCTCCTGCTGCTAGTGAATCAGAGGCCTATAGCAAGAGGTGCAGAAGATTGGTGTGCCTACTCTACAGGATTGGTGTGCCTACATCCTGGCGGTCCCCAGGATGAGGGCGTTCTCTGTGGCCGCACCGACCCTCTGGAATGGGTTACCCACTGAGCTCTGGACGGCCCCCGACCTCCGCACCTTCTGCGCCAACCTAAAGACATGGCTCTTCCACCAACTTCCCTGATCTGCCGCGGATTTTAACTTGGGGATTTGGGAATTTTAAATTGGTTTTAATAATATTTAATTTTCACTTATTGTCGGGTTGTTCTACTGTTGTGAGCCGCCCCAAGTCCTACGGGAGAAGAGCAGCAAATAAATCTGACTAAAATAAATAAATAAATAAATACTCTCTAGCAGCAGCTTAGTTCCTTTTCTCCTCCTCTTAGGGCAGGGGTGTCAAACTTGCGACATCACGGCAGCATCACATGATGTATTGGAACTTTTTTCTCCTTTGCTAAACCGGTCAGGGGCCAGCACGTGATGCATCCGGACCACAAGCCGTGAGTTTGACACCCCTGTCTTAGGAAGAAGCCTAAACATCAGTGTAAATTCTCCTGCCATGCCAGGCTTTTCCCCTCTAAAAATAGAGTTCTGCAATAGAATCAGATATGATGGCAGTCGTGTTAGGCAAAGTAACATATACTTGTGATGAATGAATGGGTTTTTAATCAAAGTTGCCATTTAATATACATTAGTGGTTCTTTAAAAATAATTCATTTCAATTACCCGGTTAGTTCAAGAACATCTTAAAGCAGTGGCCTTGGGACTAGTTTCATTTACTTATATATATAATGAGAACATATTCAACCATCTTGTTTCATCAGCCATAAATTTCTCCATGCTGCTAAAATGATTATCTGCCTCAAATTTTCAAAGCTGCTGCACTCTGGAATTTTGCAGCCTAAGAGCTAAAGATAATGTCCATAAAGACAACTAACTTTTAATAAATAACTAGGCTCAGTTTGCCTTGTAGGTCAAAGATTCGTGAGGACAAAATTCCACAAGAATTTATTTAGCCAAGAAGGCAACTAAGCTTCTGTGACTTGGAGCCTGCTTTGTTCATCTTTCTTCCACCACTTTAAACCATCAAGCATCTTACAATGGCTTCTCTGCAGGTCTGAAGGGAACTGAAGTTTTGATAAACTGAAAATCTGTATTACTGTCTCAATATTGGTCTTAAATGATAACATTCAATATGGATTTTAAATTTTAAACTTTTATTTAGTCCAAATACCTTAAATAATGATTCAACTATTTCAGTATGTTCCAGGTAAGGTAAAAAAGAAATCCATCTAAGATTGATTAAAGTTAAGGTTTAGGTTGATTACTTGGTAGAAATAGAAACAGATTTGTTCGAAGTTCCATCTTCATACAATTAATTTGTTTCGCTGTATGACAGCCACATGAAGTTAAAGCAGGGGTCTGCAGCTGATATGTATAAAGGCCTATTAGAAACCCTTGTTTTTGCACATAATGGGAGTAAAATGAACATAAAGATTCACTTTCAATTTTATTTATTTATTTATTTGCTGTCTTGTTTCATAACGAAACTACTCCGAGTGGCTTACAGCATAAAACATTAAAATCGTAGCATATAAATATCTCTAAAACAATAAAAAGAGAAGACCCAATCGTGATAAAATTATAATTAAAAGATGAGGGAGGAAACAGGATGCATGAGGGGATGCAGGATTGTTTCTTAATTCATCAACCACCTCCAGTGTGATGTTCCCTTATTTGTTAACATGTGAACATAGATGGCCAATTGAGATGCCTAATATTTCTTGCTGAACTTTTACACAATCCTAATGTGTGATATTATTTAACAGACTAAGTACTGTAAGGTATGCAAAGGGGCATTTCAAGTATGGGGGTAATTTTAAAATCAGAATTTAAAGCTTTTATCTTCTACTCTGAGTGACTAGAAAAAGAAAATTAAAAGAAAGCAGAACTCCCAGGAGAAAGAAATCCTGGTAAATAGCACTAATAATTTCTATGTTGGACAATAGTGTACAACAGTGATTCCTTCACAAATTAATTACTAGCTCATAATTAATTCTGTTTCATAACTAGTTATCATTTAAATATCCACTCTTTGTGTTCTAGATTCAGCTCTGTACCACTATATTCTCACACAACTGTCTGCGTGAGAAAACTGAGCTAATTTAGTTCCAACCCAGCTGTGATATATCTAAAATGGAAATTAGCAACCATCTTTCTCTTTACAATGATAAAACTTTGCAGAGCTTGAAAAGTCTTATTTTCAACAGATGGAAGATCTTGTTGTACCCCTCTTCTCATCTCCCAGGTTTCAGCTGATTTAGCATTCCGTTTGCTGGTACTTAAAAGGGGAAAATGTCATCTTCTTTATAGCTAACGCTATCATAGCAACCATTGAGATGTATTTATTTAATGCATATAACCAGAAACAGTTCTCTGGTGATTCCACATCCAGGATTAATGCTAACTGTTGTGAGTTTTTGTAAATTCTTGTAATTGTTCCTGGGGGAGGGGGGAGGGGGAGAATTCAAATCTCTCAAGTCTGTCAGTTTCCTCCTTTTGTTCAGTTGAGCCCTTTTATACAATGTTGCAAATGGTTTGAGCGAAAGGTAAGTACGCATATCAACATACACATATTTTGGGATAATGCTTTATTAATTTTTCTCTTTTGAGAGGAGTGGGACAGAAACCTAAACAATCCTATTCCTGTTGTAAAAACTATACCAACCATAAAAGATTGCTGTTTACCGAGTGTTCAAAGTTACAACAGGACTGAAAAAGTAACTTTGCAACTGGTCCTTGCACCATTGCAGCTTCTCCATGGTTATGTCATCAATATTCAAATGCTTTGCAGGAGTCCTCAAAAATGGTACACAGAGTGGCAGGACGATTTTTTTCCTCCTGTCAACAAATAGCTGATTTTGCTGCCAAAGCTGGCTCTTTGGCAATGTGCTTCCTAGATTTGAATGGGAGCAACTAGGAATGATCCAAGATTACTCTCTAATGACCGTGTACCTGCTTGAGAAGAAGAATTTCAATGGTTGCAATTTTCAGTAGGAGCGACCAGATGGTTGGATCACCATCTTTTCTTTCAGCTTTTTGATTTATTTTAAGCATGCCTCAGCTTTAACTGCATCTTTTGAAGTAACTTTTTTCATTTTGAATGTCATCTTTATTTATTAATCAACTGGTTGAATGCTGATTTATTCTAACCCCTTGCTAGATTTTAATGTGAATTTTTAATGTCTTTTTATTACTTTACAATGGTACCTCAATATTCGTTAATTGGTTCTGGGAGGCATGACGAGTACTAAACAAATCATGTGACTTACCACATGAACCTTTGTTTTAGCTGGGAAGGACTTCCTGTCTGCTCTCCACCGCCATCCCTTTTCCTATGTCAGTGACCTTCCAAGCATTGCTGACTTCTTGTCTACCCTCTGTGGCTGTCCCCTGCTTACTTTTATAGTGACCTTTCCAGCATGGCCAACTTCCTGTCTGTTCTCCACAGCTTTCCCCTTCTTCCTATTGCAGCATGTCAAGTATCAAACCAACAACAAGTATCGGGACAACATTTTGGTGTCAAAATGTGTTGAGTATCAAATTTGATGAGTTTTGAAGCAGTCGAGTAATGAGGTACTACTGTATTTTGGAGTTGCAATTTACTTTTGCTTTTGCCAGAAGTTGACAATGATCTTCTGGGTAGTGAAAATGATCAGAATTTATTTACATTTACATCAGGTTGTCAGTAGAAAAATTTTGTATTCTACTAATTTTTAAAAGCTCTGGTCTTATTTCCTTTAACTTCTGATGGGAATTTCCTTTTTTCTATTCGCTTTTTATTGTGGGAAATATTATCTCAGTTTTTTCTGTGGTCTGTAGGGAATTGAAGTCCATGACGTCAGGCAGAATGCAGCACACTGCTTCCGTTTCTAGTGTCATGTATCTTCTTCCTGGATGATCTCATTCTTGCTATGGTCTGTGTTATCTGACCTTCTTCTGAGTGAGGGAAGAGGATTATCCAATTAGAACCCTATTGCTGCGTTACCTTTTATCTGCTTGTGTAAAACTGTATAAAAATAAAGCTCTTGGGGAGACCGGGAGAGACATCTTGGGAGACATCTTGAAACAGAGCAAAAGCCTGGACCTCTGATTTACAACAGTGGTCAATTCTGTTATGATATATCTAGTTTTCCTGTTGGGAGGAATTGTTCGTATTTGGTTGTGAAAGCTCAGTTACATGAGAGTTTATTAAAAATATAAACAATGCATCAACTTAATGTTAAAAGTGGTCAGTATGCAGTATTGCAGGCTAATTCTGCCAACTGCCAACAGTTTGATCTTGTTGGCAGTTCAAGGTTGACTCAGCTTCCATTCTTCTGAAGTCAGTAAAATGAGGACCCAGATTGTTGGGGGCAATATGCTAACTCTGTAAACCGCTTAGAGAGGGCTGTAAAGCACTATAAAGCAGCATATAAGTCTAAGTGCTACTGCTATTAACAGCTGTGGCATTCACACAACTGTGTTTGTTTAACAACTGCTGCAAAAACCTAGTAAAATTGGGTTTGTCACATGACCAACTCCTTTTACAACTTTTATAACATATAACCATAATAGGCAGGCTCCATTATGGTTGTAACTTGAGGACTATCTGTAATGTAACTGCTAAGTTAGCGATAATTAAAGACTAGCTTGGGATGATAACTATAAGGAAAACTCAGAAGAAAGTCTGAAGCAGAGGTCTTAGTATGAATAGAAGCAAAGTTTTAAAGAAAGGACAGGGGAGATGGATTGAAAAGACAGCAAACTCCATGGCGAATGGTAACCTTTGAACAAAACAAACATCACACAGAACATAATGATGGCTCTTTCTACTATCGGTAGAAAATAAACAGACAAGAGAACTTCAGAAAAATAGAGAAATACAATTCATAAAAAGGAAGCAGGAAAGTTGTAAATTTCACATACTAACCATAAGCAAATAAATAGAGTGCAGATACCTAGTAGATATTATTTGAAAATAATTTATTAAACATATATGTCATCCAACTCCCAGTTATTCTTTATTATTCTTTAAAAAGCAACATATTTATTCTTAAGCACTTTGATAGGATTTGCATCTGAAATAAAAATAAAGCATTTGAGACAAATTGACTGCTAGCAATTTAAACTTTCTCAATATACAGTATATACCATATTTTTCAGAGTATAAGATGCACTCCCACCACCAAAAGAGGGTGGGAATGTTGGTGCATCTTATACACTGAATACAGCTATTTTTGGCCTCCTGCCCCACTCACCCTGTTTTTGCGAAAAACGAGCCTGTTTTTCACAAAAATATGGCACGCAGAGGGTTTGGGAGGCCTGCAGTGTGCTCCTGGGGGCCAGGGAGGGCAAAAACACCCCCATTTTTTGCCCGTTTTTTGCAAAAATGGGCCCTTTTGCTCATTTTTCACAAAATTGGGGGCATTTTTGCCCTCCCTGGCCCCCAGGAGCACACTGCAGGCCTCCCAAACCCTCTGCGTGCCATGTATTTTGCAAAAATGGGCAAAAAATGGGCTCATTTTTGTGAAAAACGGGTTGCACAGAGGGTTTCGGAGGCCTGCAGAGTACTCCTGGGGGCCAGGGAGGGCAAAAACACTCCCGTTTTTTGCTCGTTTTTTGCAAAAATGGGCCCTTTTGTCCAGTTTTCTCAAAAATGGGGGCATCTTTGCCCTCCCTGGCCCCCAGGAGAACTCTGCAGGCCTTCCAAACCCTCTGTGTGACCCATTTTTTTGCAAAAACCGGGCCAGGGAGGGCAAAAACGGGCCCGTTTTTGCAAAAAATGGGGCAGGCAGAGGGTTTGGGAGGCCTGCAGAGTGCTCCTGGGGGTCGGGGAGGTCAAAAACCTTTTTTTTTCTTACTTACCTTTTCAAAATCTTGGTGCATCTTATACACCAGTGTGTCTTATAGTCCAAAAAATAGGGTAATATAGAGTACACATACAGTATATATAACATACACACACACATATATATGCATATGCACTGTGTATATAGACACACACACACACATCTTGTTAGTTTCCTGTTAATTTAATTTTTATATACTAATAATTTACAATCTTACATATACAATAGATGTCATAAATAGATGTGACTAGTTTTTTAAATAACTTAAAATTATATATAGTAACAATAAATCCTTGATTCTCTCTGTGTTTGGTTGTTTGTTTGCAGACATTCCATTACCAGTTTAGGCTACATCATCAGTACTAATGAGTGTAGAGTTTGTTTCCTGTCTTGACTTATAACAGTTCATTTAGTGACTGCTGCTAAGTGAATTTTGAGACAGTTGTTAAGTGAATTTTGTGTACTATCTGTATAGCATTCCCATTAAGGAAGTTTCCTAATTAAAAAAGTTAAATGAAATGGTCAACATTTATTTATGTCAAGACAATTTTTCCTCACTTGATTTATTTCGCGAGAAGCATTTGTGTTTAGAAAACAAAGGTAATTCTCCTTCCCTCACACTTTTTTCCAAGAAAGTCAAGACAGGGCAGTTTCTTTCTCTTAGTTTTTGCAGGCTAAGTTCATGTTTGACTAACAATTGGCCTAAACCACCTTCAGGGCCATCGTTATACTCTTATATAGCTAATGCTATTCCTTATTTTGTTGTTGATTGGTTCAGTAGGCCGAATTAATTGAGTCTCACTTACTTCCATTAGGTACAACAAAGGATAATTGTCAGTGAGCTTGATAAGGTTTGAAATCTTTCACATCCCTAATCAATGTTTCTGTCTAATAGAATATTTCACAAGCTTATAAGACAAGTTGGTGCACGTTTCTCTTCCTTAGAATAGTAAATTAACAACTAGCATTAGTCTTTGCTTTGACTAGTTTCAGGGTACAACTGTATCTCCAGAGATCCACCCCTCCTATCTCAATCCCAAAAGATAAAGTGTGGCTGTAACAAAAGTACATTGTTTCTAATGTTTGGATAGTGGTGGCATTTTCCCCTTCTTTGCACTGGGGTTTTCTGACAAATACCACTGCTGCTTTCTGCTTCTGCCTCGTTTCCTACCAATTACTTGCTATGGAGTGTAAATAAAGCCTTACATGATGCTGGCCTTGTTGGAGTTTGCAGCAATCCAACCAGCATACAAGTAAATAATTCAGCAGGATTCATGTATAAAAGAAACTTCTTTATATACAGTAATATAAAGCATGACGCATGTAGACAATACCCATGCAGTAGAAGCCAGAACCAGAACTCAGAATCCAGAAGCACAGAATCAATATAATCACAGAAGCAACAGAATCACAGAAGCACTCTTATATATATACAGATCAATCAAGCTAAGCCACACCCAGGCTCCGAGTTGTCTGACATGACTCTCAGTCACCAAACAGTTCCCATTGGCTGACTTGTTGTTATGACTATCCCAGCTCACAATTTCTTACACACTGACAGTCTTCATGTCTCCTGCTTTGTTTCTCCTTACCATCTGCTAATAAGTTGAGCTGTGCTACTGACAGAATATGCAATCATTCTCAACTGATTGCTGCCTATCAAATTTACCTTCCTGTGCAGCAGTTCCCTTCGCCACACTAGCCAGACAGCAGAGCAATCAAGGCAAGGGTGATGTTGTTCAGTGCATTTTCACCTTCATTACTGTTAGATAGGCTGCAAGAGAATGTTAGGAAAGGAGAACAGAGGGAGGAACTTTGAAGTGGCAGGAACATGAATATGTTCCTGATGTGGTTCCATCACTACCCCTGTGGTGAGCTGATATACTTTGACCTGAACCAAGTTAGCATAGTGAGGCAGAATGCAGGTCACACAAAATTATCTGGATGGTTACATGTGGCCCATGAATTCCAAATCTGGGACCCCTGGTTTAGGCTGCTTTTTTTCTGTCTAAAGAACTCGACATTATTTGAGTTCTAAAGTTGTAGAATATATGTTTCTTTATTCAGGTTGCCACTCATTCACTAGGCTTGGCCCTCTATTCCTTATGGGCAGTTGTTTGTCAGTGTTGCTCTCAGGTTAGTCAAGTATTTATTATTTTTTAGAGGGAATATGTGACTGCGGAAATTAGAGTTATCTCACTGTTGTCAATTGCAGGCAAAATTTGTGCCTGCATTCCCTTGAACAAACATATCATTGTCTTGGAAATGAATCTGCCAGAGACACAGTGTGGCTTTCAGCCAGAATAAAGTACGCGTAATCCTATACATACAATCAATCACTCAATGACCTTTCAAAGATATCACAAACCCCTCAAAAGCTACTTACAATCTGTTTTTGAAATTATGATGGTTACGTGATTGCATTTTGGGCGCTTGGCAACTGGCTGACTCTTATGGGTTTTTGCAGCATCCCATAATCACATTAATACAATTTGCAACATTTTTGCCAGTTTCTGCTGCTTAATTCTGGCTCCCAGCAAAAAAACACCCATTGGGGGAACTTGATTTGCTTAATGGCTGCAGTGTTCTCTTAATGATTGGTAGTCCTTAAGTCAAGGACTATCAATACAGTAGGTATTGTATTTGTCCTGAGGCAAATCCAGGAGAAGTAAATTGAGCAGAACAAACCTCTTTATTCTGTTTTTATTTACCTAGATAAGGCATTTGACAATGTAAACAGGTAAGCTGTCTGGATCATTTTGAGACATTATGGGTGATTGAGGAAATTCATGAAGTTGATTCAGCTAGTTCACCATGGAATGACAGGACAGGTTATTTACAATTATGACCGTGGTCCAGATCTGATATTGTAATCGATACATAGCATTGGACTTTGTGAATAGTGCATATAGTTACATATCTATATAACCGCAAACTGTCAAACTTGATTCTTAACAACTTATTATGGCAATCTACAAGAAAATCTTAACAGAATGAAGATATATCTATAGCATTCCTCTAATCTAAAAAGCTAGAAGTCTGTTTTAAAAATTATATAAATTTAATTTGGGATGTCTTGTTATATGAACATTTGTACCATTTTTATATTTTCAAAGGAAAATATAAATAAGGATAGATTATTTGAAGACCCGCTTCTTTCCAATCACATCTATCTATCCCATCTAGTCTGGCAGGAAGAAGGATATGTGGTTCCCATCCATGAAAGAATGCATCTGACCGGATTCAGGTAAAGAGTCTTTTTTGCCATGGCACCCACCTTTGGGAACATCATAATTCCTGAGCTCAGATTGTCAACCTTGCTGACCTTCTGGAAGGGTGTGAAAACATGAATTTGGCATCTAGCCTAGGGATCTAGTTGTGGTGGTATGGAGTTCACTGAATGCCTGTTTTGTTGATTGTTCTCTCCCACAGATTACTTTTTTATTGCTTATTAGTTTTTAAAAAATGTTTTAATGTTTTTAAATTATTCTTATGATTATTTTTTGATTATTTTGTTGTATTATGTTTTTATGCCATTCAGAGACACATATAGACTTAGAATAACTTTATTGTCACTTTAAATGTACACTAATCGGCATACATTAAAATGAAATTTCATTGCATACAGCTCTCAAAGAGTCTCCACTTCTAATATACACTACATAAACATGACTAAAAAATAAATAAATAAATAAATAAATAAATAAATAAATAAATAAATAAGCATATACCCACATATATTATATGACTCGGTGAAACAACACAGTCTAGCTCAGATGTATACATGTACATGGCAAGGGAAACAAATCTTGCGAGGTTACCAAACAAATGGCATAAGGAGCAAAGCTGTTACCGAATTGGGTAGTAATGCTAGAAATACATATATAAGATGGGCAACTATATAAATTTCCCAAATAAAAAGCTGACAGGCTGACTGCTTAATTTTATGTTCTAGAACCTGTAAATTATCAAATTCAAGTTGACTATGTAATTATTAGATGCCTTCATTTTATTTTGCTCCTTTAGTTTCCATTCATCATAGCTCTCTATGCCACTTTCTTCAAGGAACTCGGGATCTGTAACGCTTTCCGATGAATAGTACAAATGGAACCAAATTTTACAAAACGATTTTAAAAAACATGGTTTACACTTTCATAACATTGTACGAACGAAACAGTGAATATGAGGGGTAGCATTTAATCTCCTGAATTTATCCTTCAAATTGTCTCTGATTTTTTATACCTTTTTCCCTGATAAAACAGTAACATTCCACTAAAGCAAGTAAACAGTAATTGGAACTTTCTCAGAGAGTGCTAGGCAGAACGGAAGAGATCCCAGAGAGAGAAATATGAGGAGAGAGTGCACAAAGGAAAGGGGGAGGGGAGGAAAATGAATCCATCAAAGTTTATTAAAAGAAAAGTAACTTGGACAGCATAGTAAACTAGATTTCTGTAAATGAGCACAAATTACTATTGATGTTTTCTGAGCAGAGACAACTTACAATAATTTTTCATCCAATATTATTGGTAAATAAACTTTTTAGTTTTTTTAATCAATTGGCTCTCTAAGTAAACGAGAGAGAATACAGTAATCCACTCCCACATAAGATGCTACACTATCAGAATAAGAGAGAAGGTAACATCAATATACGAACTTGTAAAGGTTGTCTAAACCTAACAAAATTTTTATCGTATTTATTTCAAAACAAATTTAAAATAAATTATTTCATTTCTGATCATATAAATCCAGTTGTGCCATTACCTCTAGCAGGGTTTCTTAGGTATAAAGAAATTTCCTCCTTTGCACCTAACAACACAGGAACACTTTGGAACACTTTCAATTCAAAAGGAAATGGTGCCCTGGAGCAGGGGTCTCCAACCTTGGCAACTTTACGACTTGTGGACTTCAACTCCCAGAATTCCTCAGCCAGCTGGGAGTTGAAGTCCACAAGTTGTAAATTTGTCAAGGTTGGAGACCCCTGCCCTGGAACACATACCACCTGGAATTGCTCTTCAAGTCAAATTTATGTTTCCCTGAGATTGTTTTGCAATTGCAGAGAGTAGGAAATGAAGCAATTGTTTGAAAGAGGTGCTAGGTAAGTACCTTTGCATACTCCAAACACTTCCTTTGAATCCAAAACATTGTGCAGCCTGCTCAAATTTGCCCTTGCAGGGTCTTTATTTAATCTTTTCCCTAGCCCATAAGTGAGAGAGATTTACAGTAAGCTAGCTCTACTAGGATAAAATTGTTTGTTTGTTTATATATAGATATCCCACTTTTATTATTTTTTTTTACAAATAATTCAAGGCAGCGGACATTTCCACTCACTTTCCTTTTCCTATTTTCCTCACAACAGTCCTGTAAGGTGAGTTGAGTTGAGAGAGAGGGATTGGCCCAAGATCACCCAACTGGTTTTATGGCTAAAGCAGGATTAGGACTCATTGTCTCTGACTGGTGCCTTAACCACTAGACCAAACTGGCTCTCAAAAAACAGATGTATATATCAATATGTAGTAACTCTCTCAGTTATTATATAGTAGCAACTGTGAGAAGGATCTAGGTGTCTTAATGGACCACCACTTAAAGTATGAGCCACTAATGTGCTGCAGCTGCCCCAAAAGCCAATGCAGTCCTTGATTGCATTGACAGAAGGCTAGCATAAAAACGAGAAATTATAGTTCTGCTTTATACTGCGCTAGTGAGGCCACACTTGGAATACTATATCCAGTTCTGGTCTCCGTGATACAAAGAAGTTGTGACCCTAAAAGGAGTGCCAAGAAAAGCAACAAAGATAATAAGAGGTCTGAAGACTAAAATCGATTCTCACCTAGTTGTGCATTCATCTTACCATCAAACATGAAACAGGAACATATGTTTATTGAATTAATATTTTCAAATCAGTAGTTGAAATAGTTATAGAAATTGTATAATTCCATATTCTTTTGTAATGTGAATTGAATGTGGAAATATTGGTTTTAATAGGTCAAGCCTAAAGGTTACACACAGAAGTCCAAACTCTGTTGGCTGTAACTTGGCAAGGGAGCACAAAGACAGAGTTATTTATTTTTCTTTTCACTTCCTGGTTATTAATTTCCTTTGTGATGTATTAGAAATAAATGATGTAGACCTGATCTACATTAAACCAGTTTCCTAGACTAAGATCAAGGAAATGGATTGTGAAACTTTTACATACTGATTTCCTCCCCCAGCTCCCCCTCCCCCCGCCTCCTCCCTCCCCCCTCCCCCCCCCGGAAAAAAAAATCTTTTGTGAAGAAAAGTGCCAAGACCTCAAAAAAGTGCCACACTAGATACTGGCAAAGGAAGTAAAACTCAATGTCATATTTATTTCTCTGAAATTGGACTTTGTCTCCCTCTCAGAGGGGTACTTGACCTTATGCTGGAGAAATATGATATGAACCTATCACTTGTGAATTTTTTTGTTTATAATTTTCTCAGAGGTCCAGTTTGAAGTGAATGAGGGGGGCATTTTGGGGGGCAACTGTTAAACCCTTGTAACAATAATTAACAATTAAAAGAAACTAATTTTCATGATATAATTACCTTAGCACCATATATTAATGCAATTTACTGTATTTTCAGACAAAATTATGTGCCACTACCCAAGTCCAAACTGCTGCTTTTATATTGGCAGTAACGTGGCCCTCTATATACAAGATTCATTTGTTTTGTACACACATTTCTGGTGCCTGTGATAAAACCTTTGTTTTGCACATGGACATTCTGATTTTCTGAATACTGGAAAAATCTCACCTAGCTAGGATTAATCTCATTTTTAAGTTATGGGAGGAGTTGTGCAGTCAGTGTGCTTTCACACATGTTTATGTGGCAGCTTATATTTTTACAATTGTGATTTTTTTTCTGTTGTATGTTTTTTGATTTTCGTGTTAGCACAGCACGTTTCTATTGTGAATACGTTTGAGACAAAAGAAGGCTGTTCCCTTCCCCCCGCAGCTGTCTCACACTGAATCTGCATTTGCAGAAGAGCTGCCACCCATCCCCCACATTCTGGTTCTACAGCAGCTGCTCTCACTGAAAACCGATATCTGAGAGGCCCCTTTTCTCCCTAAACCAGTTCTAGCAGGAAAGCTGGAGAGAATAAAAACCCAGACTGGATTTCACGTTGGAGCCCCTGCAGCTTCTTTTACTGAAGGCAGGCTCTCCAGTTCATGTAACAAACTAGTCCACATCTTACGTTTAGCTCTGCTGCTAATGGCATTTACTTTGGCTCCAGCCGCATATTTTAACAAGGGGACTGCAGATCTTGGTGTTCTGTGAGTAATCCAGTCCAGAGATTCCAGTCAGCCCTGGTGCGGCAGAACCTCAGCCTAAACAACAGTTGATGTCTCATCCCAGCTCAGAAACCAGTCTCAGCCGGCTCAAACCGGCTTTGGCTGGATGGATTGGCAAACGTGTCTGAGCTCTCTTTTTTTTTCTTCCATGAATTTCGATTGCCCCACCCATACAGAAGCAGCACAGAGAAAAAGCTCATTTCTATTTTTATGTTGGGATTCAGTGCTGCCCTAGAATTATTTCTACTACACCCTGTAGCAGGAAGGGATGCCAAATTATTTTCAGTTCCCCAACCCCAATTATATTTTTGTAACATAGAAAAATTGCCTATTTTTTCCCTCCAAAAATCTATGCAAAAGGAAGGTATGGGTGTGCTTTCCTTTTCATAGTGCCCAACCATTTTGAGAATATGTTCTACTGATGAGAGGAGACTGACCTGTTTGCTGGACCTTTTCTTAAATACAGGCAGTGCTATTGTACCAGGGCTACCTTAGTTGTCTTATTAGGAAGAAATGAAACTTTATATCCCGTATATTACAGACACTCATTGTGGACAATACTACCTTACCTATTTCTCAACTTCCACTTCACCTTGGTAATGAGAGATTTACTAAACGTTTTGGAAAGATTTCCCTATGTACTGTGATGATCATGTTGTCCAGAAAAATCAGATGTTGCCTGTCTTTTACCTGTAAACAGGGAAATACCCTAATAAGGCGGACTACAGCATCTGCTTTTCTCCCTGATGACAGCAAAAGAAGCCTATCCAAGGACACCTCATTCCTAGTTCAGTAAAATAAGCATCTCTTGCTGTAGCTGTAAGTAAAATGAATGTTAATTTCTGACCTTGTTTCAAGATACTATAGAGTTAGGTACATTAGTTAAACAATTTATTATTATTGAGATAACAATCTCGGTTTCATTGAAATGTAGATTTCTTTTATAATAAAGGCCATAGCTGATGCCGAAGGAAGCTAAAATTAAGAGCCATGGGAGATTTCTTCTATTTCATGCCCATAGGAGCAGGCATACCCAGTACTTATATATCAGAGGAATAGAAAGGTGTTAAGATTAACCACTCCAGTCCTAGGCTGCATAACTCTTTAACACTTTGCTCCCATCTGATGGCCATCCAGAGTTTTGCAGCCTAGATCTGGTAGCTGTAAATGATAGGGGAAAATCTGCCTCCACACCACCAGCTCTTTAACAGTTTTGACAATAATTCTGAAATATTGAGATGGAAAAAACAAATTCAAATTAACAACATTTGTTGTTACTGCAGAGCACATTACTCTTGTTACTACCCAAGCTGCGACTGACATGTCCTCACAAGCTAAAAGGTAGGATAAGAAATTTCTGTATAACTTTATCTCTGCTTCACCATCCTTTCAAACAATTTATGCTCGCAGCACCCCTCTGAGGTAGGAATAGGATATTACATGAGAGTATTTAAGGAATAATTTACAAGCTAGTACTGAAAGAGGAATATTCGCTATAAAATACAGTACTGAGATACAATGCACAATATAATTTACATCATACATTAATCGCATCAGGTAATTAGTTTAAACTTAAATCCTCCTTCTAGAGAGAAAATAATGGGCAAAATATAGAAGCGTTTTAGTATGAACGAGGGTCTATGATCATTTTGTAAGGGAGTTCAAATTATTTGGATATGCTTAGAATTATAGATACAAATATGACAGTTTTTCCATTTGACGGTATGAAGAAACAATCAAATTTATCTACATGAAATGAATATCAGAAATCCAGGAGATTAAAAAACCACTATTGGATGTATTACTATCTGGAAAGGATAGAAAATTGGCATTAATTGTTGGGAAGTTAAAAAATTTGGAAAATTAATTTTTCCTAGTACTAAGGGGTGAGGGAAGAGAAATATAAATCTAGGAAACCCAAACAATTGTTTATAGTATATATATTTCATGCGTTTTGAAAAAGCATTCTGTCTTGTTCTTAATTCATATGCCAGTTTCTAGCAAATGTATAGATTTTATCAAAACAAAAATAATATTTCTGTCTTTTAATTAAATTGTAGATGCTGTGTGTAGATGCTGTACATCAATTATTTTTATGGCCTCAGGAAACTTTTTTAAAATACAGTTATAAAGTTTACTTGGCTATCATGTGATACAACACTTTTAAACAAGAAAAAGTCTGGCAAATCCTTAAAAAACTACAAGCTTAATCTAAATCCAAAACAGTACTTGGTTTAATGCAAAAGGAATTTATATCTCTTTGTATCTTGAAACTATGATGCATGGATTCCAGATGGTTTCATTTAAGAGAATAGTTTTCTAGAATAAAATAACTGTTCTTTCCTGTTTCTGATTAATGTTATTTTTAAAAAGTCCCTTCTTACCGTTATGGGTAGAATGTATCTTTCTCAGTCTTGGGTTCTCTACAAATGGCCTGGGAGCTTGAGGGTTCTACACTGTATCTTAACTATTCGTGTACTTCAAGAGCTCTGAAGTAGTTCCTGAGATCTATTGGAGCCACTCTCCCATCTTAGGACTCATAGACTCAAGTGCTCCTACCACTACTGGTATCAGGATCACTACTGGGTATATATCTACAACACACACACACACACACACACACACACACACACACACACACCAAGTGTGTGTTTCTGTGTGTGTGTATTACTGTGTGAACATTCTGGAATGATTTCTGGAAAATTTAATGAACTAGTTAATGGAATAACCCAACTCTATATTTCCACTCTTGGTGACCCAAGTGATGCTGTGGCCATCCTCTTGCGGTGCCTGGAGGCTGTGGGGGCCTGGATGGGGGATAACAGGCTTCAAGTGAACTCTGGGAAGACCGAATGGCTTTGGGTACATGGGGCTCCGGGATCTGGAACTTTGTTATTTTTGACCCTGGATAGGGTAACACTGCCCAGATAGATCTGGTCCGCAACTTGGGGATTCTCCTGGACCCACACAGGTGGCAGTCACAGTTAGGAGAGGAGCAGGTGGCACTCAAGGCTAGGAGAGCCTTTGCACAACTTCATGTTGCATGTCAGTTGTGGCTTTGCCTGGATCGGGATTCCCTGTAGTTAGTCATTCAGTCCCTAGTTATCTCATGGTTGGACTATTGTAATGCACTTTACATGTGGCTACCCTTGAAGAACATTCAAACACTACAGCTGATGCAAAGTGTGACTGTGGGCAGTTTTGGGGGCCCTAAGAATGGTCCCTGTAACACAACTTCACCAGGAGTTGCAATTGTTGCTAGTTTGCTTCCAGGTGCAATTCAAGATGGTGGTAATCACCTTTAATGCTCTTCATGGCATGGATCCAGGCAGGGGTGAAATCTAAAATTTGTTACTACCGTTTCTGTGGGCGTGGCTTGGTGGTGGTGGGGTAATGTGATGGTGGGTGTGGCCAATTTTTTTTTTTACTTTTAAAACCATTTTTTCTACAACCTCTTCGGCTAAGAGGTTGTAAAAAAATGCTTTCAAAAGGCTCTGATGTTCCCTGATCAGCAGAGGCTTTTTTAAAAAGCCTCTGCTGATCAGGGAACTCAGCTTGGATCGTCAGAGCATTTAAAAGAACCCCCCCTTTTTTTCTTTTAAATGCTCTGACGATCAACTCAGCTGGGATGGTCAGAGCATTTAAAAGAAAAAAAACCCTTTTCTTCTTTTAAATGCTGTGACGATCCAAGGTGAGTTCCCTGAAAGCCTCTGTCGATCAGGGAACTCAGCTGGGATCGTCAGAGCATTTAAAAGAAAAAAAGGGATTTTTTCTTTTAAATGCCTTTGACGAACCGCGCGATCATCAGAGGCTTTTTTAAAAAACTTTTAAAAGTATTTTTTTGGCCGAAGTTGTAGAAAAAATGCTTTTAAAAGTAAAAAAAAAAAGCCTCTGATGATTGTGCGGCTCAGCTGGGCATGGGAGGGGGGCGGGGATTTTTGCTACCGGTTCTCCGAACCACCCGCCTCCATCGCTACCGGATCAGGCAATCCGGTCCGAATCGGGAGCATTTCACCCCTGGATCCAGGTTACTTGCGGGACTGTCTCACCCAGGGTGTTACTCACTTACCTTTGCTACTGGTTCGCAAATGTGAGCATACCTCCGTGCATGCGCAGGACCTTCAGAGCATCAAAAATGGGACGTGATTACTTTTGGGCGGGTGGGCAGAACCTTCTGCCGCTTTTGCTACCGGTTCGCCTGAACCGGATAGAACTGGCTGAATACCACCACTGGTCTCATCCCACTGGGATTGACCCATCCCACTAATTCTGGCAGAGGAGACATGTTGCCAGTCCCTTCAGCCCAATTATTCCGGCTGGTGGGGTCCAGGAGGAAGGCCTTCTCTGCTTTGTTCCTTTCCTTTGGAACATCTTGTTCTCCGATGTGAGATTGCCCCCAACCATCCTATTCTTTTGTAAGGAAAAGAACTGGCTCTGCCAGTTGGCCTGAGCCCCAATTGTGAAACAGCACAGTGGAGGTTGTGTCAATAAATCTCACCTACCCCCCACATTCCACCCACCCTCCACATGTGTCCTTAGATTTTAATCTTTGGTTTATAATATATGTTTTAATGCAGATATATTTTTATGACTCTAAGCCACCTAGAGTTTCCTTTGGTAATATGGGCAGCCAATAAATTTTATAAATAAATAAAAGATATTAACCCTTTATGCAAATAATTTGCCTTTCAATTTTTATTCTTCTCCCATTTTATTTATTTTTGTGTTTATTTATTACATTTTATATGGCTTATATTTTGGGGTTTATAATTTAATATTTTCTTTTTTTTATTGAAAAAGTTTTTCAAATACAGATTTTTCCCCCTTTCCCCCCCTCCTCCCTAACCCCCCTCCCCCTCCCCTCCCCCTATGGCTTCTCCAAGATAAAACCCAAATTAATAACAGATTATATAATACTTTACCATCCTTTTTACTCCACCCCCATATGCTGACCCTTTCTTTCTAACAATATTATTATATCCCCCTTATACTATACATTTCAAAGCAACATTCAGCTGTAAAATTATATAATAAATCCTAATTTAGCAATTTCTACTCATAATCTATCCATTTCCTCCTCCCCCATGCATATATCTCTTAATTCAAATCTTTTACATATATTAATATAACATAACATCCCTTTTCCTAAACTAGACAATCAATAAGCTAACCTATCTCCACCCACTTTCCTACAGGTCTACCATACATAATATTTTCAATATCTTTATTCTTCTGCCCACACCACTAAAAAAAAAAAAATTCCATATATAAATAAAATGCTCAAATGACTTTAAACTTGTAATCCATATGATAACTTCTGTAATGTCTTTCAACTGGATTGTTAATTCCATCACCCATGTTAGGGTAACATCAAATTCTAATTCCAACAGTATGTTCGGTATCTTCAATTACCATCTGCCCCCATCAATAATAAATGTTTTCATATATCAAAAAACCACCCGAGTGACTTTATATTTATATTCCATATAGTGTCTTTTGTAATGTCTTTCATCTAGATTATTCATTCCAACCACCGTGTTAGGGTAACAACCAGATCTTCTGCATGCCCCAATCCCTTAGTTCTCTTGCCTTGTAGCTCAGCATAAATGTAATCCATTTGTCAAAGAGTCCAAAATAGAAAGTTCCAGTCCACTCAATTTAAGGCCATCTTCCACATCCCAAAAGTACAGCACTGCAGAGATCTGTCACTCTCCTCAAAATAGTATAAACCAATACTTTGCCTCAGCTATATTTTCATGTATTTAATCGTCTCTTAAGTAACTGGCATTAACTGTTGTTTAATCTAAAAAAATTTATTTTTGTAAGACCTGCTTCTTCTCTTCTTAACTTTTTGTGGCTTAGATCTCAATCCTGGTTGCCTTTCTATGAGTTGTATATCAACTAATTGATTTCCATGCTGGTCTGTAACTTGATAAGTCATCACATTCGAATCCAAAGCCGCCTCTCTTGTATTTATAGGTAATCCAACTATAACCTCTGAAGGAGAATCCAAAAGCGGCTCATCCAAAAAGGCCTCTGTAACTTGTTGTTTTTCCATTACCTCCACCTCCATCTGCTTAGCCTGGGTTTCAATCTCTTGTTGATTTTGCTTTTCTTTATTCCCCTCATGTGTTATACATGGAGATGTTAAATCCATTTTAAGAATCTTATAATAAAATTCTTCCACTTTTTCAACAATATTTAGTTGATATCTTTCTCCTTGATATCTCAATATTATTCCAACTGGAGCATCCCACCTAAATGGGATTTTTTGTTTCTTTAGCTCAGTCACCAAAAATCCAAAATCCTTTCTATCTTTTAGCATCTTGGGCGGCAGCTCTTTAAATATCCAAATCTTCCTTCCATGCATTTTAGGAGTGGAGTTAAAAGACTTTTGCACAATATCATTTCTTATTCCTTTATCGGTAAAGTAAATCACCACATCTCTAGGCAACTGCCTTTGCTTTGCCATCCAAGAATTTACTGTGTAGGCCTTATCAATTTTACAGGATACCTCTTCAGGATTAACCTTTAAAATCCCAGCCAGAACTTCAGCAGACATCTTTCTCAAATCTTCTTTTTTATTTTCCTGTATTCCCCTAATTCTGACTGCAAATTCCATAAATCTGAATTGCATCATTGTGACTTCATTTTCAATCCTTTGTTTTATATTATCTGCATTGTAAGTCTTGTTGTCAGCTTCCTTTATTTTTGACTCTACTTCTGAGCTATTTTCTTGAATCATTGTTAAATCATTTTCAATTCTTTGTATTTTATTATCCAAATTATAAATCTTATGATCAACTTCCTTCATTTTAGACTCTATTTCTAAATTAATCTCTTTATCCATCTTTATCATTGCGTCTAAGAAATTTATCATATGTTGCTTGAATTTATCATATTTTTGTTGAACCAACTCTTTAATTTCCTGTCTAAATTTTTCAAGGTTCTGGTTCACAATCTCATCATGTCTTACCATCTCCTCCAGAACAAATTGCGTTAGATCTTTAAAGCCATTCCTCTGCGTCTGCAAGCTCAAAACTTGCTCATGTGGTTTATAAATGGGGGAGCCCCCCCCCACAGCTTGATTGTCTGGCTTTGTCAGTTTTAACGCCATCCTGCCACACAAGCAGATTTTTTTCCCCCTTTAAAGAAGAAAACTTCTCTCCAAACAATATCAATATCAAGTCTCTAAGAAGGAAAAATAGGAATTTTTCTCTTCAGTTGTAGCCAGTGCTGTTGTCTCAGTTACTTTGTAACATATTGAACTAATCAAACGGAAGGACTTTCGCTTTCAGCTTTTCTTCTCAAGCCTCAGCCAGTCGCCATTTTAAACTTTCTTTTTTTCCCCCTTCCACTCTTCTTTACTTTTAAAGTCAGTCTTAGGGTTATTGGAAATACTTGCAATTTAGGGTCCCAGGTCCGGATTTCATCCTACTTGTTCAGAGAATCTGTTAGTTTTCATTAGTTGGTCTGGTCCCATCCCTGGCTCTGCAAAGCGCAGAGTTCTCCTGAAGCCCGGAGCAGCGGCGAGCGAAAATAGGGAGCCTCATCCTGCTTCCTTCCCAGAGACAAAAAAAGGACTCTGGGGACTTCGCAGAGGGCTCTACCTGCCTTCGCCGGCTCTGTCTCTCGTTTCCTTACGGAAACAGAGTTTTTCGAGCCGCCTTTCAGCTGTAAAGGCGGCTCTTTATGGGCGACGGGGCTGGCGGTCCATGTATTATGCATCCTCCTCTCTCACAACCCTTTTACTGCTACAGAATAAGTAAGTCCAATACATCTACCAGATACTGATTATGCCTTTGCTGAGAAACCTGCTCATCTTTTCTTGTATCTTTTCTTTTGACTGATCCCTTCAGTTGTGCCCAGTGTAGGAGAGGAACTTCTTAAGCAACATCAATTACAATTCCTATCTGATAAGAATTGCATAGCCAATTTTAATTCTCTGTGTCAGAGTCAGGTAGCTGCATTTCTTGTCACTTGGTTCCAGTGCCTGAATGTCTGCGTAGGATTTATATGTACTGTTGCCAAACCTAGGGTGTCAAATACTGAAAGCTTTTATTTTAATAGTAAAAAAGAAACAAGAAATTCAGCAATTACAGAAAATTATCATTTATGTATCATGTTCAGTCCTCAAAACAACTCACATATAATTTCAGCAATCTTTCATTGTTTATGGTAGATTAATAGAATTATTTCTGCATTGAAAGGGGGAGAGTAAGGTTTAAAGTTTGAGTTTGTGTTAATTTGAACTATAGAACTAACAGCTCCTATTTAGATATTTTGTGATGCCAGAGCCTTCTCTGTTTTCCTTCCTCTACCTCAATATTTTACATCTCAGTTTGATGTTCTTTGTATCTGCAGTTTCTGCTTAAGTTCTCTGAAAAATGACAATTTGCACATCACATCTTTTGGCAATCAAATTGACATATTCTTGAAATTTTTCATGGGTCTTCCTTGAATGGATTAAGCTATTTGTTTTTATATACATTTTTAGGGGTTTTCTATAAGTAGTAGATGAATATTCTTGGAAGGGTCTGGATTTTTGCCAATTCAAACATATTTTACTTTGGGATTTGGGATCATCCAGTTCAGGAAAATTCTGATTTCAGGAATAATAGTGTACATATTGTTATTATACAATTGCCATTTATCAAACTCTTTCATTCCTGATGCAGAATAGAGGAAGGCTCACTTGGTGTCTGACTTTCCATTTCTACTCTGCTGATGTTATGTACACAAAGGGTCAAAGTTGGAACAACCAAGGGGTCCCATTCTTTTTGGGTTGAGCATTTTAATTAGCCACAGTATTATTTTCATTGGCTCTGGAAAGTTTTATGATTTTTTGACTTTGATACAGATAATGGAAATTTTTCCTGAATGTTCATGCCTCTCTCTTTCTCTGCTTTTTTTTTTTTTTGATTTATATGCCGCCCTTCTCTGGAGACTCAGGGCGGCTTACAATGCGTTAAGCAATAGCCTTCATACTTTTGTATATTTTATACAAAGTCAGCTTATTGCCCCCATAAACTGGGTCCTCATTTCACTTACCTTAGAAAGGATGGAAGGCTGAGTCAACCTTGAGCCTTGGAGAGATTCGAACCAGCAGTAATTGCAGGCAGCTGTGTTAATAACAGGGTGCTTAGACCACTGTACCATCAAGGCTCATTTTGGTGGCCTTTTGTCCCATTTTTGTCAGTTAACTATTTTTATGTTTGCTGATCAAGCTACATTTTTCCTCAAAGAAAATTTGCTTATTTCTATGGGAAGCACAAACACAGCTACTTATTTAAAAAAAAAAATCCACAAAATGTGCAGAGAAACCAATATGAATTATGGATTAATATGCCATACTTAATATTTGTATGCAAAGCTTGTGCATACCTGAAAAACCATGAAGAAAAAAGAATTATATTAAATTTAAAAACCCAGTTAGGAATAATGCTAAGCCCTCAAATTAGAACAAAAGGCTGCATAGGGTTTTGGATTTAAAAATGGAAAAAATAAACACATGCAGTGCTGCTCACTTCAATAACCTATAACCCTAGATGAGTTGCAATATTTACATACTTGTTTTGCCAGTTGCACCTGGATCTATTTGGGAAGCTCACAAAAGGAACAGCAAAGAATAATAACAATGAAAGTCACATATTATAAAGAGCTGGACGACGAATTGTTAAAATGAGTGAAATTTACAGAGGCACAACACAAACATGGGAAGAAGTATATATCACTTTGATACATAAAAAAGGGAATGATGCAGGAAAGAAAACCATAGTAATACTATTGTCCTTATTGAAAGTTGATTATAATTTTTATATTACAATAGTAGTTGAACATTTAAAGAAATTTGTACCCAAATATAATGCATATAGATTAAACAGGTCATATCCCTAAGAAGAGTATAAAGAACAATAACACAATTATAATAAATACAACAGAATATATTACTGTAATAACAAGGAATTTATTTTTTAAA
This sequence comes from Pantherophis guttatus, assembly GCF_059756535.1. Classification (NCBI taxonomy): domain Eukaryota; kingdom Metazoa; phylum Chordata; class Lepidosauria; order Squamata; family Colubridae; genus Pantherophis; species Pantherophis guttatus. Next base: position 33,673,854 of record NC_142069.1, read on the forward strand.
TAAAGAACTTATTTTTTAGATAAAGAAAAAGCCTTCGACAATTTTTAATGGCCATTTCTACTTCCACTACTGAATAAAATAAATACTGGTGAAGAATTCAAAAGCTTGGGTCAAAAGCATATATCACTGGCATTATGGATAATGGAGTAATTTCTGGAAATATTTCAATAAACAAAATTACCAGACAAAGATGTAATACCTCACTACTATTTGTGATTGCTTTAGAAGCATAAGCTAATAAGTTTTGAAAAGAGGAATATCAGGCATCAAAATTCAAGGAGAGAATTATAAATTAAAACATTATGTGGATGATGTAGCACTGTTATACAACCACAAATTACGATAGGACAGTTCACAACTGAGCCTGGTGGTGCAGTGGACTAAACTACTGTTAAAGTAGTATTTAGCTGCCAGCTGCCTGCAATTACTGCGAGTTCAATTCTCACCAGGCTCAAGGTTGACTCAGCCTTCCATCCTTTCGAGGTAGGTAAAATGAGGACCCGGTTTGTGGGGGCAATAAGATGACTTTGTATAAAATAGAACACCGCGTAGAGGGGGCCCAAAAGCCCTACTAAGCAGGTATATACAAAAGTATGAAGGCTATTGCTTAAAAGCATTGTAAGCCGCCCTGAATCTCTGGAGAAGGGCGGCATATAAATCAAACTAATAAATAATAAACTAATAAAAACAATTATAGCTTTAACTTTTAAGGGTCAAAATTAACATATAAAAACCAAATAATGAGATATTTATCTCAAAAAGAAGAAGATAGCTTTGAGCTGAATCAGTTTGCTAGACAACAAAAGATCTAGTGAAATGTTTGGGACCGAAACTCACATTTCATAATAATTACATCAGATTGTGGAGATAAGTTTAAAAAGACCTTGAAAGGTAGAAAAATTAAAAACTCCTGGTTAGGATTAATAGTGAACATTAAAATAAATATATTATCTAAAATTATTATTTATTTCAAATGGTACCAATTACAATCCCAGAAAAATACCTTGCAAAATTGGCAAAGAAAAGTCAATATATTTATTTGGAATGAAAAACCCTCCTAGCTTTTCTGAAGTTTAAATTATATTATGCTGTAAATTTTTGTGGTGGAAAACAGAATGGATAAAAACTGAATGGCAATAGCAGAATGATAATATTGGAAGGAGTTGGTCTTTTTAATGGGTTTTAAAGAAGATTAAAATTTGGAACAAGAGATTATGAGACAAAGTTTAATAAAACATGGAATTCTATAAAAATAATAAGTCCAGCAATGTTACTTGTAGCTTCATTTTCAAATATCTTTTATTTTAAAAATAATAATTGCGATAAAAGTATGACATATATGGATATGTTGCATTTAGATTCCTGAAATAGGTGAAAAACACAAGAATTATCTAATGAAAACTAGAAATTTACCAAGGTCAACACACACACACACACAGTTATTAAAATATGACAGAGATGAAATAAAAAAATTGCTTGATAAAGTAAATGCAAAATTGTTTCAGAGAAACAATGACATTAAAACAAGAGAAATTGTGAAAAAAAAATCAAAGGCTTATCCAAAGTTTATCCAGTGCTCCTTATCCAAAGTTTATCCAGTGCTCCTTATCCAAAGCTAAGGAAAAAAAGTACATGATGTTATTTAGATAATATATAACTCTGTCAGTAATCACAAAAAGTAGGCAAATGATATAACAAAAAATATTCGCTTGAAATATGATACAGAAGGAATTTATCATATATGGTAATGTAAAAAGCAAACAAAACACAGTACTATTTAAAAAATAATCACTTTCTCCCAATAGGCTGCGGAGTGGGTCAGGAGTGGGATGATACAGTCAGTCTGACCAATTACTGAGTTGAATTGCTTTGGCCACGCCTCCTCAGGTCTCTATTGCTTCCAGTTTATTCGACTCAGTAGTTCTGACCAGTCCCACTCCTGACTATTTAGGTGGAAAAATTCTTTAAAAAATTTAAAATTGTGCTGAGTGTGCTGGCCATCCCAGTCTGACTGGGAACGCCACCGCCGCACCGCCGCTGCTATTACTGCTGCGCTACTGCGATCATCAGCTGAGAGGCGTAGAACAGGATTTCAAGCGGCTTTTCTTTGCTGGGTGAGCGATCGTTTTGGATATTGTGGAGCTCGCTGCTACGCTGCCCCTGCCTCCGCTCATTTCCGAAGCGGGCAGGAGAGCTGTTTCACCCCCGAATTGCTGGAAACGCCGCCGCCGAGTTCCTGCCACCGCCGCCGCCACCGCCACCTTACCACCATCCCGGTGTTTCTGTCTGAGGTGAGTTTACAAACGCTGTTTGAGCTCGGCTAGAGATCTTTCTCTAGCCGATTTGCTGTTGAACCCCAGTGTGTCTAATCAGGCATTCTCGCCTCCCAGCGACAGAATTCATTGCGAAATTTTACTTCAGGTGAGGAATCTGCCTTCAGCCTATATGCAGCCACCTTCCCTGGGGGGGGGGGGGAGTTTGCTCTGCAAATGTGACCCATAGAGCTGTTTGGCCTCAAAGGATTTGGTCTCCGCCATTGCCTCGTGTAGTAACTGACAGTTACGGCAGCCATTTTGTTATTCATCATTATTATTATTTCTCGGAGGCCATTTTTTTTATTGAAAAAGTTTTCAAATACAAATTTCCCCCCCTTTTTTTCCCCCTCTCCCTCCCCCTCCCTAACCCCCCCTCCCCACCCATCCCCCCCGTGACTTCTTCATAACAAAAAAAAAACCTAATTCATAACAGATTACTTACTCCCTCCTCTAGATATTGACCTTTACTTACTAAAAATATTAATATTATAACATCCCCCTTTATCCATACATATCAAAAAAGAGAAAAGAAAGGAAAAAAAAAGACATTATACTATGACTATAAAATAACTTCTCCACTTTAAAACTATACGATAAGTCCTACTTTAACATTTAATCTTCTATATATATTACTATAACATTCCAAAGCGGCCTTCCCCATAAAATCTAGTTTAACATTTATTCCACTCTATCCATTTCCTCCACTCCCCTAAATATAACACTTAAAAATCCCTTTTCTTAGACTAATCAATCTACTAAATAGCTTATTCACCCACTATCATGCAAAATTGCCATACACAACATTTCTTAACATCTTTAATTCACTGCCCACACTTCTTAAAAATATATGTCTATATTTTCCATTATATCTAAATAAAAAAAAAGAAAAGACAATGACTTTAAATTTATAATCCATATAGTATCTTCTTTGAGGTCTTTCCACTGGATTGGTAGAACCAACATCCATAATCGGGTAACATAGCTTACTGGTGCAACAGTTTATTCAGGATCTTCAATCATATCTGCCCCCATCAGTAGTAAATATCTTCTTATATGTATAAAAGTAAAAACAACCATCCGAATGACATTATAATTATATTCCATATAGTAATAATTGTGGGTTTCATCAGGATTATTAATTCCCATCATCGTAGTGGGTAACAACCCGATCTTCTGCATGCCCCAGCATAATTCTCTTGCCTTGTGATTCAAGATAATATAATATGTTTATCAACACAAAAAGAAATTCCAAAATGGATAATTCAAATCCATCAGTTTAAGGCTCGTTTCACGTCCCCAGATTACGGCCATGCAGAGATCTGCCACAAACCTCAGGATGATATTAACCAATACGTCGCCTCTTCTGTGTTTACACATAATCGTTCATATTTTAAAATCACTGGCTTCACTGTTGCCTGATTAGAAATTTCTGTTTTTATGCCACCTATTTCTTTTTTTTCTTTTCTTTTTGTGGGTTTGGTTTCCATCCTGGTTCCCTTTCTATAAAGTGTGTATCATCTGGTCGGTTTTTATTCTGCTTTGTAGATTGGTCTTGTTGGTTTTGCTTTTGTATCTCATATTTCTTTTTTATCCCTTGTATATCCCCTAACTGGTTTCCATGTTTATCCTTGCCTTGATAAGTCATCACATTAGGATTAGATGCCTCTTCTCTCAAATTTGTAGATAGTCCAGCTGGGGTATCCAATAAATCCAATGGCAATTCATCTGGTACAGTCTCTGTAATTCGATATTTTACCTTTATTTCCGGCTCCTTCTGCTTATCCTGTATTATACCTGGAGATGTTAAGTTCATTTTCAACCTATTTTGATAAAATTCTTCCGCTCTTTCAACAGTATTTAGCTGATATCTTTCTCCTTGGTATCTAAATATAATACCCACTGGGGCGTCCCACCTGTAGGAGATATTTCTCTTTTTTAACTCATTCACCAGAAAACCAAATTTCTTCCTTTCCATCAATATCTTAGGTGGAAGTTCCTTGTAAATCCAAATCTTTCTTCCATACAATTGCAAATTAGAATTGAAGGAGTTTTGAATGATATTATTCCTAATCTCCTTATCTGTAAAATAAATCACCACATCTCTAGGCCATTGCCTTTGCTTAGCAATCCAGGAGTTGATTCGATAAACTCTGTCGATCCTACAAAACACTTCGTCAGGTTGAACCTTTAGAATCCCAGCTAGAAATTCAGAAGATATTTTCCTTAAATCATCTCTATTATTTTCCTGCAAACCTCTTAATCTTATCGCATATTCTGTAAAATTATATTGTACCATTAAAATCTCTTTTTCAATCTTCTGTTGCAGATTTTCTGCATTACCATACTTTTGATCAGCATCCATTTTAGGTTTTTCTTCTAAGCTATTATCCTGAGTGTTTGTCAAATCATTTTCAATTTTTTGAATTCTATTGTCCAATTTATCTTGAATTTCTTCCATTTTAGACTCTAGTACATTAGTATTTGCGTCCAACTGTTTCATAAATCCTGTAAAACCATTAACCACTTTTGAGAGTTTTTTCTCCAAAAAATCAAACTTAGATTTCACCAATTCTTTAATTTCCTGCTTAAATTTTTCAAATTGCTGATTCACAATCTCCTCCCTTCTTTCAATCTCCTCTATAAAAAATTCTATTATATTAAAGTCAGGTTTCTGAGACTGAAGAATTAAGACTTGTTCCTTTAAGTTGTTGGTGGGGGGATCCCCCCCCTTCTTGTTTATCTAACTTTATGAGTCTCAGTGCCATGTTTCCGCCCAGGCAGGCTTTGTTAAAAAAAAAAGCAAGAAAAAAAAAAAAGGGACTTCTTTCCAATCAACAACAATATCAGGTCTCCAAGGGAAAAAAAAAGAGAAAAAGACACAGGAGCGAAGTTTTGTCTACAAATGTAGCCAGTGGTATTTATTCCGCTACATTGTAGTAATAGAAAACGGAAAGACTTCCCTTTCAGCCTCTCCTCCAGCCAACGCCATTTTAAAAGGCTTCTTTTTTTTCCCTCTTTCTTTTCCTCTCTCTCTCAAGTAATTTAAAAAAAAAAAATCAGTAAAATACTTGCAGTTCAATATTACAGGTCCAGCTCACATTTTCTTTGAGTAGTCTGTTAAATTTGCAGGCTTGCTTTTGACGCCTGGCTCTGCATCAGCAGAGGTCTCCCAAAGCCCGGAGCGGCGGCTGGGGATACGGGGCATCTCATCCGCTCCGTCCCAAAAGTAAAAAAAAAACTTTTGGGACTCCGCAGAGAGTTCTACCCACCCCTGCCGGCTCTATCTCCGTTTCCTCATGGAAACGGAGTTTTTTCGAGCCGCCATTCCGTTGTGAAGGCGGCTCTAACAGGCGATGGAAGCTGACGATCCCAAAGGAACGTCTGGCAGCGGCAAACAGCAACCCGGAAGTCTCGGAGGCCATTTTGAAGTTCAGATTGTAATGTACTTTCAGTTACTGCTGTTTCATTTAATGCAGGATTCTTGGCTCTGCACGGCCTACTGAAGTTACCCTACTTCTCACGTCTCATTTCCTTCTGAGACTGGCACCTGATTGTTAATAATATTTATATATATATTTGTCATTTACAAACTGTTATCAATTCTACAGTCTGTACTCAACATGGCTGACCTACCATCTGACAAGGCTGAGGCGGGTCGCAAGGCCACTTCCAAATCTACGTCGGGTAAGAAAGCCCACCACAAGGCTCATTTGCATGAGCACACTGAAACGACTAGATCACATCAAACCAAAGCCTCTATCACCTCTTGTCCTGCCTCCCTAGAACAGGGATCGGATGATAACCCAGATTTAGCCAGAGCATTGTCTCCAGAGAGACCACAGTCTCTATCCCCTGAGTCATCACCTGAAAAGCCAAAAGGAGACCCCTTTGACTGTTCTATTGACACTCAAGAACCTGTTCAGGCTCAGAAACCTCCTTGTACCACCTCTTCTGTGCTCAAGGACTTGCCTGAGGCTATTCAAGACTTAATTTCTAGGGCTATTTCCCATGGTATTGCTGAGGGCATTAGAGAGCATCGCTCTGCCTCATTAGTCTCTGAAAGTCTACATTCAAGGTGTTCTAGAGTATCTCCTTCTGCCAGCTTAACTGGTTCCCCAGAGCGGTCGCCCGTAAAATCAAGAGGAGGTTCTGATCTAGACTTGGAGGAAGAACCTCAAAGGGAAGCTGACCTTTCTGACGACGAAACAGAATTGCCCGATGTCCCAGCCTTACTGGCCTGTTCCCTCAGGGACTTTTCAAATCCTTACTCCCCAAGGCCAAAGTAACTTCCGGCCTTTTGGACTCTAATTCTAATCCAACTACGGCTTCTTCTACAATTGGTCAAGGCATATTTTCTGAACCCATTACTGAACAACTTTTTGTACCAGCCCCTAAACAGTTCATGGACGTGGTGCGAAAACAATGGGCCAATCTGGCTTCCCTTCCCACTCCTAGTGGAGCTGACCACCGCAACTATAATATGGACCCTTCCTTGGCGAATCTCTTGCAGGTTCCCACAGTAGATGGTCCGGTGGCATCTCTTGCTTGCCCGTCACCTTACATTTCTGGGGATGCCTCTGAGGGACTTAAACCTGAGGACCGTAAATTTGATTCATCCTTTAAGAAGACCCACCAAGCTTCGGCTTGGGCAATACATGCCGCTACTGTGGCCTCCTTTTTCTCTAGGTCCTCTCTATTGTGGCTCCAGCAGCTCCAGTCTCTACTGCCAGACCAGGACGTTAGGGTTCACCAAGATCTGAACAAGATAATAGCAGCCTCCCAATTTGCCTCTGATGCCACACTTAATGCGGCCAAATACGCCTCTCGGGCTATGGCTTCCTCCATCACCTCACGGCGTTTGTTGTGGCTGCGACAATGGCTGGCTGATCGCAAAACAAAATGGCACTTGGCCTCCACCTCGTACTCGGGGTCTAAGCTGTTTGGAGAGTCTCTTGAGCCCCTTTTAGTCGAGGTCAGGGATAAGAAAAAGGTACTGCCTTCGGTTACCAGACGAGCCTACCGCAGGGCCACCCCATATTATCGCAGGCCTCAGGCTAGATATTATTCTCAGGACACTTCTAGTCAGCATATGCTCAGGGCTCCTTTCGTCCCCAAGATAGAGGGTCCTTTCGAGACAGACCTAAATCTTTTGGTCCCCCAAAACGATCCTCGCGTGGAACGGGCAATCGCCAGTTCCGCCGACAAAAATGACTGTCCCCTCACGGCGCCCATTGGAGGCAGGCTGAGCCTCTTTCTGGACAGGTGGGCCCGCAGCACCACCGATCAATGGGTGCTGCATACTATAGAATTTGGCCTCCCCCTGGAATTTCGCTCCAGCCTCCCGAGCCACTTTGTGCCTTGCCCTGTCTCCACTTGTTTCCGCAAGCGTCGTCTAATGGAGTTTGCAATTCAACATCTTTTAGAGATCAGAACTGTGGAGGAGGTTCCTCCAGACCAGTGGAGACAGGGACTTTACTCGATTCTCTTTGTGGTTCCAAAACGCTTGGGGGGCTTGAGAGTGATTCTAAATCTAAAATCTCTGAACACCCATCTTGTATATCGGAGATTCAAAATGAGTACCTTGAAAACCATTCTGGAAGGGGTCCGGCCAGGAGACTTTCTCGCCTCCATAGACCTGTCCGAGGCATACCTGCATATCCCAATCCTCCCGGCTCATCGCCGGTATCTCAGTTTCAGCTACGCGGGCGCCATCTGCAATACCGTGTCCTTCCCTTCGGACTGGCATCGGCCCTGCGCAGCTTCACCAAGATTATGGCGACTCTCGTGGCATATCTAAGGTCAGTTCCAGTGAGGCTTCAGGCCTACCTGGACGATATTTTGGTACAGGCATCATCCCTCCAGAGAGCCCAGGCCGACTTACAGCTGACTTTACAAGTATTACAGGCGCACGGGTTCCTGGTCAACGTGCCCAAGAGCCAGTTAACACCCCAGACACGCTTGACTCATTTAGGGGCCATCATAGATTCTCAAGCAGGGCAGGTCTTCCTCTCTCTTGAGAGGAGGGACAACCTCAGGTTCCTCATACGTCAGCTTCTCAGGGAACCCACGGTGTCCAAACTCAAACTGACCCGCCTACTGGGGAAGTTAGCATCGTGTATAAACATTGTTCCCTGGGCTCGCTTACATGCACGCAGCCTCCAATGGCTGTTACTTCCGCATCAAAGGAACAAGACCGCAGTTTCCTGGTTCAAGATCAGGGTTCCCCTGTCCATCCGCCAGTCATTGTGCTGGTGGCTGTCCCTGGCCCTGGACAAAGGTTGCATTTTCTCGGACGTTCAACCTCTCACCATTACGACCGACGCCAGTCTGCTTGGGTGGGGAGCACACCTCGGCTCTCAAGTGGCCCAGGGCCGCTGGTCCCCCAAGGAGGCCCAGTCCAACATAAACTTACTGGATCTCCGAGCGATACACCTGGCGCTGCAGGCATTTCGACCTTCCATACAAGGTCATCACATTCTAATACTTACCGACAACATGGCGGTGAAAGCCCACGTAAATCGCCAGGGAGGGACAAGGTCCAGATTGTTGATGAAGGAAGCTCTTCTTATCAGCACCTGGGCGGAGAAACATCTCATCTTTCTTCGAGCAGATCATATTGCGGGCAAGGACAATCTCCAAGCAGATTTCCTCAGCCGGACCACGATGGACGCATCGGAATGGCGCCTTCACCCCGACCTATTTCACGACATTTGTCTCCGGTTTGGGCAACCTCAGATAGACCTGTTTGCCTCTTCTGCGAATGCGCAACTTCCCCGATACTTCACCTGTTACCCAGCTCCGGGTGCGGAGAACACAGATGCCCTTCACTGCCTGTGGCCATGGGAGTTGCTCTATGCGTTTCCCCCTCTGGCTCTAATTCCATGGGTACTACGCAAGATCGTGGCGGAGGGAGCAAAGGTCATCCTCGCCACGCCCCATTGGCCAAGAAGGCCTTGGTTTTCCGACCTCGTGGCACTATCTGCAGCACGGCCTTGGCAGTTGCCCCAGGAGAGGGTGTCTCTCAGCCAGGGGGCGATCAACTACCCAGAGCCCCAGTGGCTCGATCTGACCGCCTGGCTGTTGAGGGGCTCCTCCTGAGTGAAGCCCACTACTCCGTTGAAGTCATCCAAATCATGCAGGCAGACAGAAGGGAGTCCACCATCAGAGTCTACAACATCACGTGGAAGGTATTTATCTCTTGGTGCTCTGCGTACGAGATTAATCCCCTGTCAGCTTCTGTTCCGCAGGTGCTGGAGTTCCTCCACAATGGCTTCCGTAGGGGACTGGCGCACAACACTCTGAAGCGTCATGTTGCTGCTCTTGCCACGGTACTGTCTCCTCGTGACGGGGTGTCGTTATCTCACCATGCTTCCATCAGACGGTTTCTACGGGGAGTTCGGAATCTCCGCCCACCTGTGATTCACAGATACCCGACCTGGGACTTGCCGCAGGTGTTGAAGGCACTTACCGAACCTCCATTTGAGCCTCTACGTACAGCAAGTCTTAGGTTCCTTACTCTGAAGGTTGCCTTCCTGGTAGCCATCACGTCGGCCCACCGCATATCAGAACTAGCGGCCCTTTCTATCAGACCTGATTTGTGTATCATCCACCCAGACAGAGTTGTCCTTCGTTTGGACCCTGCCTTCGTACCTAAGATTAATTCCAGATTTCACCGGGAGCAAGAAATTGTCCTTCCTAATTTCTGCCCCAACCCTTCCCATCCTCTAGAATTCAGATGGCGCACTCTGGATGTCCGCAGGGCTATTAAGATTTACAAGTTGTGGACAGCTCCATCCAGACATTCTGAGGCACTTTTTCTCTCCTTTTAACCTGCCTCGTTGGGATCCAAAGCCTCCTCGGCCACTATTGGCCATTGGATTCGTGCTTGTATTGCATGGGCTTATGAGTCATGCTCCCTTGTCCCTCCAAAGCGCATCACTGCTCATTCCACCCGCAGTGCAGCTACCACCGCTGCTTGGGCCACGCAGGCCTCCCTTGAGGACATTTGCCGGGCAGCTACCTGGACTACTCCTGTCCCTTTTATTAAACATTATCGTTTGGATGTGTATGCCTCTGCGGAGGCTTCCTTTGGCAGGAGGGTTCTCCAACAGGTACACCTGGCACCGAGGCCTCCTAAGTCGCAGGATTCCCACTCGTAGGGCTGTCGAGCTTGGGTATGTCCCACTCCTGACCCACTCCGCAGCCTACTGGGAGAAGAGGCGTTGGATTTACCATGAACGCTCTTTCTCCGGGGGCTGCGGAGTGGGTCAGCCCCTCCCACCTGTGACCTCTCCTTTCTGACTAACTATTGTTGGAGCATGTCTTTTAGATTTGCCTTCGTCGAACAAACTGGAAGCAATGGAGGCCTGAGGAGGCGTGGCCAAAGCAATTCGACTCAGTAATTGGTCAGACTGACTGTATCATCCCACTCCTGACCCACTCCGCAGCCCCCGGAGAAAGAGCGTTCAGGGTAAGTCCAACGCCTATTTTATAAAACATTACAAATTAAAAAGAACAAATACAAGCTAAGAAAAATAAAAGTATAAGAAGAAAAAATAGAAAGTTCAGAAAAAAAGAAAAAAATAGAAATAGCAAGAATTAGGAATCTTAGCAACATTGCTTTCCCTTAAAATACAACAAATGGTCTCTTCTTCCCATATTTCATGTCTTATCCATAAAAAAATCTTTAAAGGCACATTGTTCAATCCTGGCCAGGAAAAAGCCCATTAATCAAATTAACTAACTTTGATCAAATTAACCAATTTTATTTTTCTTCCTTTTAACAATCTTGATTCTCAATCCCCTCAAAGTTCTGTAAATTCTTGGAAAATCCTTGTCATTTTTCTTTGTCTCTTCTCATAATTCTTCACAACATTAACAAATCTGTTTTATAAATCCAATATAAGAAAATTACCCAGATCACTGTATTGGATTGGTAAGATATGTATTTCATTTATATATCCAATATAGCATCTCCTACCACATCATTCCCATAGCCCATCACTTTTAATTTAACTTTCAAATTCAGACTCAGTCTTATCTGGTAAAACTTGCTCTTTTTCCATATCATTTTTAAATACAATCTGTGTATAATGTTATATAGTGGAGAGGGCGCGCAATCTGGGTGTCCTCCTGGATGCACAGCTGTCCTTGGAGGAACATCTGATGGCTGTTGCCAGGGGGACCTTTTGTCAGGTTCGCCTGATTCACCAGTTGCGCCCCTTTCTTGATCGGGATTCCGTGTGCACAGTCACTCATGCCCTCGTCACCTCTCGCCTGGACTACTGCAACGCTCTCTACATGGGGCTCCCCTTGAGGAGCACCCGGAGGCTCCAACTGGTCCAGAGTGCAGCCGCGCGGGTAATTACGGGAGCTGCATGGTGCTCCCACATAACACCGCTCCTGTGCGAGCTGCACTGGCTCCCAGTGGTCTTCCGGGTGCGCTTCAAGGTGTTGGTTACCACCTTTAAAGCGCTCCATGGCATAGGACCTAGTTATCTTCGAGACCGCCTTCTGCTACTGACGACCTCCCATCGACCCGTGCGCTCCCACAGAGAGGGCCTCCTCGGGGTGCCATTAGCCAAGCAATGCAGGCTGGTGACCCCCAGGGGGAGGGCCTTCTCTGTGGGGACTCCCACCCTCTGGAATCAACTGCCCCCAGAGATAAGGAGAATCCAAGACCTTCGTGCCTTCCGCCATTCCCTTAAAACTTTCCTTTTTCAACAAGCCGGGCTGGCCTAACAAATCCTTTTAAATGATTTTAAATGATTTTAAATTCGTTTGTCTTTTTAAATTTTGGGCCAAATTGAGATATTTCCTTTTAATCTGTTCTTAATCTGATGTATTATGTATTTATGTGTTTTTACTTGGCTGTACACCGCCTTAAGTCCCTAGGGAGAAGGGCGGTATATAAATCTGAAGTAAAATAAAAAAATAAATAAATAAATATATTTTTAAAATTAACTTCTGGGTCCATTGTTTACAAATATCCTTCAGTATACCCTATGTTAACTTATTTTGTTCATTCATTTATATATTTATTAAATTTATTGGTTGCCCATCTCTTCCCGCATCTGCACCAGTTGGAGCTTCCAAATGCTTTTCAAGGGTAGCCCCATGTAGAGCATTTTGCACTAGTCCGAAAGCGAGATGTCTAGGGCTTGAATTACTGAGTGCAGGGACTCTTGATCCAGGAGAGGTCACAACTGGTGCACAACCCAAAGTTGTGCAAAGGCTCTGCCACCTGCTCTTTGACCAGGAGTATAAGTCACAGAGAACCCCCAAAGTGTAGACTGGATCTGTTTGGGGTGATGCCACCCATCCAGAATTAAAGTTGTCAAAATTCCAAATCTAGGGACTCCATGAACCCAAAGCCATTTTGTCTTGCCAAGGTTCAGTCAAAGCCTGTTGTTCCCCATCTAGGTCCCTATAACCTCCTGGCATTGCAAGAGGGCAGCTAAGCATCACTTGGGTCACTAAGAGCAAAAGTACAGAGTGCAGTATCATCCGTGTACTGCAGATACCTCAACCCATGTTGATGGGTGATCTCACCCAGTGGCTTCATGTAAATGTTTAAAAAGAGTGGAGAGAATACTGATCCCTGCGGCATGCTACAAAATAGTGTCTGTGGGCTGGATCTCTCCCTGTTAAGATTGATTTGGATCTGCCTTGAAGAAAGGAGACAGACCAATGTAAAACAATGCTACCCAGCCCCCATAGTTGGCCCAAAGACATACTATTGCTGAGCACATTGTAAGCCGCCCTGAGTCTCCGGAGAAGGGCGGCATATAAATCAAAATTAAAAAAAACAAAACAAAACAAAAAAAAAAAAAACTATGGTCGATGGTATCGAAGGCTGAGAGGACAAGGAGAGTGAGGATGATTGCACTACCCCCATCCCACTCTCAGAAAAGATAATCAACAAGCAGGTTAAATGCTGTTTTCATCCCATAACCGAACTGAATCCTGACTGAAATGGATTCAGATAACCTTTTCAGCCAGGACTCTCTGAAGCTGCCAGGCAACCACCTTTTCCACCACCTTCCCTAGGAAAGGAAGATAGCAAACAGGACAAAAAGCAGATGGGATAAAAGCAGATGGGATAAAGTGATGATTTTATAAGGAGGGAGCAAACCAGGGCCTCCTTTAAAGA